>NW_004086030.1:0-43614 GCF_000220395.1 Ichthyophthirius multifiliis
TTCTTTAACTTTTTAAACCTATTCTAATTTTTTCACATCAACATCATATTTATTATTCTAAAACCCTTTTGGCAATTTAACTTCTGTAGATTTTTCAAAAGTAGGAATTCCAATTCCCATTTTTTTCTCATAAATTCTTTTATTAATACTTGCCTATATATACTAATCTTCAGTCTTAAAATCTTCCAAAACACACTCCACACCTCTAATTTTCTGCCTTTTATCCCCAAATCTCTAACAATTTCCTTCCACTTTTATACCAATAATATACAATCCTCCTAAAATGCTTAATTCGATTTCTTTTTTATAAACTCCGACATTATTAGGGCTAAAACTAGCCTTTAGAGATGTTACCTGATTTGGATTTAAAATGAATTTCTTCGGAAGTATTTAAAAACAAGGCAGTCTTAATACTTCTATATCTAAAGGTAATTTATTATGTCTATTTTCAATATCAAAGCCATTATCTCTGTGATCATTGGCATTACATTCACCGAATTTTATTATTTATTTGAATAATTTTATCTAAGGGAAAGTACTTTTTACTTAGTAAGAGATTACTAATTAATCATCTTTTGGTTCTTCATCATCATCGAATTAAAAAATTGAATAATAGTTAAATTCTTAGACTAAAATTTTCTATTCAGATAAATTCTAGGCGTATTTTCTACACTGTTATACATGTTCGTATTTTACTTCTGAATTGCATTCAAATATTAACTTAGTATTGGAATATGGCTATATTATTCCATTATTTGGCTTCACACACATTATTTATTCTGTTATTTCTCTTCCTTATCCAGCTGGCGTTTATAAGGTAACGAATTCATCCTGAAAAATTATTAAATATAAATTTATTAAATATATTAAAAATTATAAAGAAAAAAAAATAAAAAAATACATTAGGATTAAATACACCTAATTTCATCAATACTTTAAATTTTTATGGTTTCGGTGTATTATTAATTAAATATCCAGTATGTTTTTTCTATTAACCAAAATAAATTTCACCAAAATCAATATTAGTAATCTAAGATTATTATTCATCTAAAATAACTTTATTATAGTCAACTGCAGTAGCACTAATATCTATTTTTCCTATATTTTATATATCTTCAATATGAACTTCAATTAAACCTCTAAAAATACCTGAATCTTTTTAACTATAAATAAATATATATATATATATATATATATATATATATATATATATATATTTATATTTACTTATAAATAATCTTTACTCTTTATTTTTATCCTTATTATAATACAAAATTAAATGGTTCAATTTTTATTTATTACATACATTCTGTTATAAGTTTCACTTTTCCTTATTATTTTCCTATATTTTCAAAATTAATATACCTAACAGCATCTTTAGAAATTCTTATGAAACCTAAATCTAAAAAATCATCGTATTTTATATCAGCTTAAGGTCTCCTTGCATATACAGGAACCAAAATTTTATGTTTTTTACCTTCATCTTCATATTCTATTATCAATTCATCCGAAAAATTCTCTAATAATGCAGTTTCAAAATTAATATACAACTTCCCACACATTCCCGATGCCAATTAAACTGAAGAATCGAATTCAACCCAAAATTTATTAGTTTTAGGTTAAAAAACACGGATTCTCTTACCTACTTTACTCAAATTCTATACATATAAAATTGTTTAATAAGGTTAATTAGCTTCAATATTGTCAAAAACTATTTCTTAAGGTATTATTTCAAGTATTTTCTATGTATTTGTTATAGTTTTAATCCTTTTTACATTTAAAAACTCAGATGCTGTACTTGGGCGACTTATTATATTACGATGTTTACCAAATTTAGTATTATTTGCAAATGTTGTGGATTTTTTCAATGAATGATCATTATTAAAAATTTCTAAATTTGTAGAATCATCAATAAATGAAGTATTATAACTAGTATTTTTTTTATCTTTTTTATTATTTTAAGTTTATCTAACTTTAACTTTAGGTTTTGCGGAAAATGCACGATTTTTAAGTTTTTACATTGATTTTAATGAATTTCCGAACTTATTATTAAGTGTTTATTTTTTAAAATATATATATATATATATATATATATATATATAT
Source organism: Ichthyophthirius multifiliis (assembly GCF_000220395.1). Lineage (NCBI taxonomy): Eukaryota > Ciliophora > Oligohymenophorea > Hymenostomatida > Ichthyophthirius > Ichthyophthirius multifiliis. The sequence continues at coordinate 2,104 of NW_004086030.1, forward strand.
ATATATATATATATATATATATACTGTATTTTTTTATTTATTAAATAATTATTAATAAATAATTTCTCAATTAATAAAATTTTCATTTATTTTTTATTAAAAATATATATTTTATTTTAATTCAAAAATTAAATGAAAATTTATTTTTAATTATTTTATATATTTTTTCTTTTATTATTATTTATTTTTTTAAATCTATTTATTAAATTTAAATAAAGTTATATTTTTTTAAAAAGTTTTTATTTTTAAACAATTATTTTATATTTTTTAAAATATATTAATTTTTATAAAAATCTAAAAATATTAAAAATATTATTATTATATATAATAAATATTTTACGCGCTAAATAAAAATAAACAAAATGTAAAAAAATCCTGAATAAATAAAAATTTTCGCGTTTTCTAATTGTCCTTTATTTTAAAATGAAATGTCTAATTTCGAATATTTTGAATTAAAAAACACTATAAACAACGAAAACTATAATCGCCGTTACTTATACAATAAAATAAACAATGAAACCATTTGTGAGATATTAAAAACTGAATATTAGGGTTCTATTTTTATTTAAAATAATGTAATATCAAATGGTTCATATTTGAATATAATTGAAATAGATCCTTTATTATTATCTATTTCATATTTAAATAAGTCTCGGGGTGTTCCTACATCAGAATTTAAAGGTCATTTTAAATATTTAGAAGAAATATTTTAAAGTAATGAGCCCAAAGAAGAAAAAGGATTTAAAATTTTAAAAGATAACAAACGTATAATGAGAGATTTGTAGAAAATATGCGATATATAGAATGATTTTTACAATGAGAAAATGTATAGAATAAATAACTAGAAATTATAATAATTTTTAAATGAAAAAATAGATAAAGCAAGAAATGCCTTCATGAAAAATCCTCTTTCTTTTTAAAAAATTAACACTAAGGAAATTATTAGTGATGACGAATATTTTGGATTAGAATTTATTTATTAATAAATTCCTACTGATTTATTTGTTAGTCTAGTTTTAAATGAAAGGAATTATACTTTTGATTAATTCGAAAAATTCAAAAAATAAAATTTTTCTTCTTCGAGTTAATTTTAAGAAGATGAAAACGGGCTAAATGAAAATCTTAATAAAAACTTAATTAGTACTAATAAAAAAAATACTAATCAAAAATAATAAAAAAAAAATCTCCTATTAAAGTTTAAGCGAATAAAATTGATAATTTTTTTAAAAAAAAATGAATTTTATATGTTTTTAATTTAGTTTTTATATAAAAATAATGTTTTTCTTATCAATATAAAAAATTGAAATTAAAAATAAAAAAATAGATATTAAATTATAATATTTTATTGCCTTTTTTTATTTTAATTAATTTTAAAAAAATCATATTTTTCGTTTTTTTCTAGAAAAGTCGTACTTATTTAATACACTGAATAAGAATAAAATATATTAAATACACAAATTGATATAAAAAAAAATATATAATATAATCATTACAATTACTAGAAAATGGACTATAATACAATCAATTAATATAAAAGGACAATAATTTATATAGAAAAATAATAATTTATATAAAAAAACATGAATAAAAAACAAAACAAAGATAATTATTATCTTAATCAAATTCATATAATTTTAATTTAAAAAAGCAATCTATAAAATTTACAAAAAATAAACAAATTCAATCATCATCAATTTTATCATCATCTTTTATATAAACATTAGTTTTTACTGATTTTTTATGATCATAAAGTTTTTTCATATCCTCCCTCATTTTATCATCTACTTAATAATTATCATTATATTCCGAATTCTTTTTCATTATTGGTTCAGCACTTTTCCACATATAACTAGATCCTAATGCTCTAGAATAATAAAAAGTAAATAAACCCATACAAACCAAACTTATATCTTTCAAAAATAAAGGATTATTATATAATAAAAATTTCTTTTTATATGCGACAACTAAGCCACTTAAAAAAAATCCTTATAATGAATATTCTATTATTTTTTCGGCTTTTAATCCTAATGATAATAAATTTCTTTCTTTTTCTGTAATTTTATCTGATTACAATATATCTTATACTGCTTTTGTTCTCCTGTTGTATTTACTTTCTGAAAAATAATTCATTTCTTTTTTTTAGAGATATAAAATATTTATTATAATATTTATATATTAATATATTTTTGCTTTATTTTCAAATGAATAAAAACCACTTTAATAATTATATATATATATAATATCGGTATATAAAATTTATTTAGTCTTCAAAAAAAAAGTATATTAAATGCATTAATATGAAAATTATAAGAACATATAAAAAATTAATTAAGTTCTATAAGATTAAAATAGTTAATATAAATTTTCTGAATAGATTTATATAAAAATAAAATTGAATTTTATATTTTTTATATTTTTAAATAAATTCATAAATTTAATTAACCTTTATTTTTCTATGATTAAATGTAAAATTTTAGGACACTCTCAATTAAATGTGTTATTTCTAAATAACTCATATAATAATCATCAAAAATAGACTATAATTATCTCAAAGTCTTTAGAATTTTAAATATTATTTTTAAATTTAAGCAACTCCATATTTTTTTTCAATCGAATTAGCATAAAGACTTTAACTAGCTCAAAGGAGAAAATTAATATTTAAAATATAAATTTTAGATTATAAATCAGTTTATTCAAAAAACTTAGTAAGTATTTATACATATTTATCTTATTTTAAGTTCCCTTGATTAAATTAAATCTAATCCTTTTTAGGGATTGCACCCTACACTAATATTTTTTCCTTTTCTGTACATATTTAGATCTTTTAAACTGGTATTTTTTAATCTTTATTATATATCAAAATTAATCTTTTTTAATTTTATTAAAATACAATATAGAATTTAAGAAAATATTTATCCCAAATTACTTTCTTATTTATATTAATTTTTTTATTTTTAAATTATTGCATTTTATTCTTTGAGTTATGTTTTTTAGATTGGTTACTTCTTTATTTTCGGATATATATTTCTGACTGTTTCTAGGGTATTCTTTAATATAATTACTGAAATATTCTATATCTATATTCTCGATTTTCTGTGGTTTAACAGATTTTAGCTTAATAACTTCTAATTATTTTTGTTTTTCTCCATAAATTTACTAAATTCTACTTATATATTTCTCACTAAATCTCAAGTAGCGATAGTTTAAGGTTTATACTACTTGAGTATCTCAAATTCTATCTGTTTTTAATCTTATTATAGTTCCTTTTAGTAATTTGTTTTAATTAATTTATTATTTATATTTTATTTTTTTCTATAATTTGAATAAAATGATATATTAAATAATATTTAGGTATGTATTTGATTAATATTATAATATATATTTTCAAATTTGCGCATATAATTTCTAATATTATTTTATTAATACTATTTATTTCTATACACATTACTTGCTCATAATTTTTTTATAAAACATAAAATAAAAAAGCAATCCTTTTATCAAAAATTTTTATTGCCTTTTTTTTTTTTTTTCATTGATTGAGAATATTTTGAAAAAAAAAAATAGAGAAAAAATTTAAAAAATTATGAATAAGAAATACATAGTTTAATAATTTTAATTTAAAAAAAAAAATTAAATTTTTATTGTATAAAAAATAAATTATAATTTTTTTTTTATTAATTTCTTATTAAAAATAAATAAATTATAAGTTAAAAATAAAATATATAAAAACAAAGAATAATAATATGTCCCTTTAAGAATTTAATATTATAAAAAAACTTGGTAATATTTTAATAATTAATATAAAAAAATCAATATCAATTTAAAATAAATTTATTAATTACTATACCTAAAAAAAAAAAAAAATTCCTTCTATATTAAAAAAAAATATTATATATTTTAAAGGAGAAGGAGCTTACAGTAATGTTTACAAAGTTAAAAAAATAAGTGATAATTAAGAATATGCTTTAAAAAAAGTTAAGCTTTTAAATTTATCAGATAAAGAGAAAGAAAATGCATTAAATGAAGTCAGAATTCTCGCATCAATAAGGTCTATAAATGTAATTGGCTATAAGGAAGCTTTTTTAGACGAAGCTTCGAATTCTTTATGGTATACTTATCTAAATTTTATAATAAATATTATTATTTTAATTTAATAATTGAAAAAAAATACAAAAAATATAACATTTATAAATACTAATTATTATTTATATATAAAGTATTATAATGGAATATGCTAATAATGGTGATTTATACTAAAAAATAGTAGATGGTTAAAAAAAAGGTTAACTATTACCAGAAAATGAAATATGGGAAATTTTTATATAAGTTTATACAAAAAAAAAAAAATCGATTTTTTATTTATGAAAATAAATATAAAAAAAAGGTAGTTAAAGGTTTAAAAGTACTGCACAAATTAAAAATATTCCACCGAGATTTAAAAGTATAAAAATAAAAAAAAAAAACAAAAAAAACAAAAATAAGAGTGCAAACGTCTTTCTAACAAAAGAAGGAGTAGTAAAATTAGGAGATATGAATGTTTCAAAAGTTGCAAAAAAAGGTCTTCTTCATACTCAAACAGGAACACCATATTACGCAAGGTAAATCATTTTTATAAAATATTATAAATATATATATATATATATATATATATATAAATAAAATATATTTTATATTTATAATATCACAATAAAGCCCCGAAGTATGGAAAGATAAATCCTATGATAGTAAATCTGATATGTGGTCATTAGGTTGTGTATTATATGAAGTAACAACTTTAAAGCCTCCTTTTAGAGCTGAAGATATGGAAGGTTTATACAAAAAAGTTATAAAAGGACATTATCCGAAAATCCCTTCTCATTATTCCTTAGATTTGGCACATATAATTCGTTTGTTATTATAAGTATAACCTCATTTGAGACCTTCATGTGAAAAAATATTACAAATGCCAATAATTATAAGTAAAATGAATGAGAATATGCTTATGGAATCCACAGAAGAGAATTGTGATAACTTATTAAACACTATAAGAATTCCAAATAACATAAATAAGCTTTACGAAAGACTTCCAAAGCCAAATTATTAACCATTATAATCATTTAAAAGGACGAATTATTAATAAAATAATTATGAAGAATAACAGAGTATAATTTAATATATGAATCAACCAAAAGGAATTTCCAAATCTTAATAATAACTTATTCTACCGAAAATATAAATAAAAAATTTATGTGAATTAAATAAAAACTAATCAAATTACGAAAGCGTAAACGCAAGTTAAATTTCTTTAATATAAAAAAATAATAATAATAATGATATTTTATAAGAAAATAAAGGATAAAAAGAAAAGAAGACTATTAATTATTAAAATAAATTAAATAATACGATATTAAAAGTGAAAAACTCATAATTAATGGAAAAAAAGCAATCAACGAATATCATTCTTCATTAGATCATTATAAACTAATAAATAATCCCTCTACAAATAAAATTTCAACTTTAATATCTATTAATAATAATAATATTTTAGATAAACAATAGAAATTGCCTAGTATTCTTTCAACTAAAATACTAAATTAACAAGATATTTCATATAGAAATGATGATTATAAACTTAAATAACTTGTAAAAGCTTATAATTAAGATTATTCAATTAAAGATAAATATGTATCACTTTAAAAAAATAAAAAAAAAAATATGCTTTCGAATAGAAATTCAAACGTATAAAAAATTTTGTATCCATATTCAGAAAAAAAAATATTCCTCTGATAAATAATAATATGAAAAAAAATATATATATAAAAAAATAAACTTTTAAATAAAAATCGCATTATTTTTTGTTATATTAATATTATATTCATTATACTATTTTATATATATTTATTATATAATAATTGTTATATCTTTTTACTTTATTTTATAATAATTAAATAGTTTAATAATAAAATAAATAAATATATATATATATATATTATCCTTTAAAAAAAAATATATTAGTTTTTTTTTTTTTTCAAATTAAAGAATTCATTTCTTTATATTTTTAATAAGCTTAAATCGCTTCTTAGAAAGCTTCACTATTCTTTGTATTTAAAGGTTGATTATTCATTATTACTTACATTTTTAACATTTTTTCATATATTTTTTTATTTTCCTCATCTAAATCCTAAAATAAATATATATATATATAAATAATATATTTAAATATAATTAAATTAATACTCTTTTATCTTATAATTGAACATCACACTTGCTCTCCAAACTTTTAAATTTGGAAGCCCAATTTCTATTTTTATTTTCTAAATCTTGTACATCTTCAGTCATCATATTAATATCATGTTTATATTTTTAATCATTTCTTTTAATAAAAAAAAAAAAAAGAAAATTAAAATTAAATTTTTCTATATTTACATTTATACTAATCTTGTATGATCATGATTCATTTATTCTTTAATAATTCTTTTATTAGAGATTTTTTATTCCAAAACATAAATTTAATATTCTAAGTTTTTAACATAACTTTCTCTATTTTGTTTTTCATTTTTAAGTCTTAAAATTTTCTAATCTACTTCATTAAAGGCTGTTTATCTAATTCTATTATCATTTATATCACCTTAAATTATTAAAAAAAAATATATATATATATATATATTTTTATTCATAAAAAAAAAAAACAAAAAACTTAAAAAAAGTTCAGAATTATTATTTAAAACATAACTTTAATATTAATTCCTTAACCCGTAGTCTTTTTATAAATCTTCGTATTAGAAATTTTCATCTTCATCCATATATAATTCATTTGCAATTCCATTATTTACATCATAATTATCCTATAAAGCAATTGGTTTGACAGGATTTTAATAAACTTCATTTTTTAAATTATGTTTTTTATCAGATAAAAATTATCTTGATAATGATAAATATAAAGGATTTGTTTATCTTGTATATGAATCCTGAGCATATTTTTTCAAAACAGTAGCTTACGAATTATTTTTATTTTAACATTAACTTTATTTAAGAATTCCTTTCTGTTGTTATTATGTCTATGGTATATCTTCTTCAACATTATTTATTTATTATTGTTCTTATACTATATATATATATTTTTATTTTTTTAAATTATGTCTCATATTTTTTTATTTTTACTAGTTTATTCAACTTCCGGAATCGCTGGCTATACTGGTTATGGATTTAGATAAACTGGTTATTATTCTTGAATACAATTTTCCTTTTTTTATTTTTTATTTTTTTTTCAAAAGGAAATAAATAATTTATATACTGTTAAAGGTTCTGTTCTATAAACAGTTCTATCATATGGCGGAGTAAGCCCTTCTATTTCATATTAACTACCAGAAGGTGGGATTTAAGGATATTAAATTGCATATGAACCTTTATATTGAGAAAATGGAATTTAATGAGTATGTGTTGTTACTAATTTATTTTCTAATATTTAATTTATTTACATTTATTTATAATTTTTTCTTTATTTTATATTATTTTTTATTTATCAATTTTATTTTTAGAAAGTTTCAAATATTTAAATAATTTTTATTATTTAGAAATATAAATTATTAAATTTTATTAAATGATAGAACAAACATATTATATTATAAATATATTTACTTTAAATATATTAAAAAAATAATTTAAAAATAAAAGCAATCATTTAAATTTATTCTAACATTCTTAATTTTACTCCAAAAAAATAAGTTTTTCAGTATCACTATATATCTATATTTAACTTACTTTTACCTTTTATACTTTAAAAAATAATACATTTTTTTACCACCAATTAAAATACTCATTAAAAAAAAATCAATAACTTTAATTAAAAATATTTTAATATTCTATAACGTCCATAACATAACTAATTTCCTCCCAAAGTGCTTCTTCATTAAAACTAGATTTAGAAGATACAAATAGATTCTTTTTTATTTATAATCTAATACAATATAATTATTTCTAAAAGCAGAATCTCCCCAGAATGACTTAGCCATTATCTAAACTTTATTATATATTTAAATAGCAGTTATATTTTCATTTTAATTATTTACAATAAAGTAATAAATTTGAAGAATTTACATTTAAATTTACACATTCATTCATTCATTCATTCTTTTTAAAAAAATAATTACTAAAATCCTAATTATGTATCCTCATTATATCTATAGATTTTTTCATTTATTCACGAACAAAATTATTCAATATATTCAGGAATAATACACTCTCTGCAAAAAAACTTAATTAAAAACATAAATAATTTATTCCGCAATATTTTTAGGCAAGACTAATGCAGTATTTTATAAACTAAAACGGGCTAATTATTAATTTTGGATTTATATATGGTTTTTATTAGAATATCTTATTATTATTTTTTATTCGTTTTATATACTATTAAATTTAAACTCAAAAATGCTAATAATTACTTTATAGAGATATTTATCATTTTTTTAAATAAATTCTTAAAATATTCTTTATCATTTATGTATACATTTTATGGAATATTTATGTATTTTATTTAAAATTTTTCTGATATATGTATGCATTTTTATTAATTTACTTCTTCTTTACAATGAAATAACTATAAAATAAAATAAATTTTAACATAATAATAATATAAATGTATAATATAATTACTTATTTATTTATTATTAAATGATCTACTAAATATAAACCAAAAACTTTTATATAAACTTTTGGATAAATATTTTATAATTTTTTCCCATAACTAGTTTCTATTTTATTTTATTTTTTAAAAACTAATTTTATATTAAACAAAGAAATAAACAATATTCAACATATTAATTATATTTATCAATATAATTCAAATCGCTTTCCAAATTTTATAAACCAAAACCAATAATTCCATCTACATTTAAACATTATTATTCTTGAAGTCTTTAAACATGTATAAACTAAAAGTCTTTAATTTGTTTATTAATTTTTTTATTATCTAAATAGATTTATGTACTAAATAAACTATCCTATTCAATTTATATTTTTACTAAAAAAAATAAAAAATGAGAATACATATTGCATATAATCGATTCAATTTTTTTTAAATAATTTTCGAATAATTATTAAATTTATTATTTATAAAAATATAAAAATCTATTTTATACCAACTGAAAAGATGATTTCAATTATATATATTTTACATTTATAAAAATAAAAATTTTAAAAGCCGAAATTATTTTTAAAAAAAATATTATTATAGATATAAAATTATAAATTAAAAATTCATAAAAAAATATAACTTTTAATAAAAATAACATATATAAACACGCGGATTAATTTTTTAAAAATTGAAAAAAATATAAATAATTAAAAATAAAAAAAAATAAAAAAGTAAAGTAAAATGTCCGAATAATAATAATCAGTAAGATACTGCCGTGCTTTCCAAAACGACAACTGTACCTATGGAGAAAACTGCAAATACGCCCACTAAATATAACCCAAAAGACAAAACGAAAACAACGAAGAAAGACGTTATGAAACCAGATAACAAAAAGTTTGCTTTGATTATTAAAATGGAAACTGTAGTTATGGTGATAACTGTAGATTTTCACACAGAACCAAGAACACATACAATTAATAAAGAAACGAATGTCGTGCTTTCTAAAGAGGAGAATGTAAATATGGTGAGAACTGTAAATATTCTCATGAAAAGAGAAGAACCTGTAACGATTTCTAAAATGGAAATTGCAAATATGGTGAAAACTGTAAATACTCACATGAAATTTAATAAAAAAGAACAACTTAATAGACTAAACCTTGTAGAGATTTCTTGAATGGAGAATGCAAATATGGTGAAAATTGTAGATTCTCTCATTCTTAATAGGCTGAAGAAGGTGGAAATTAATAATAAAACTATAAAAATCGTTCTTATAGAAAATAATATAGAAATAACAACTATGACGGACAAAAAACTAAATAATGTAGAGATTTCTAAAATGGAGATTGCAAATATGCTGAAAATTGTAGATTTAGTCATGAACCTGCATAATAAGTTGAAGTTGCTAATTGATTTTTATTTAGTAATTTATTAAGAAAAGAAAAATTAATGTTTTTTTTTTTTTCAATATAAAAATTTATAAATGCATTTATTTTAGTTGTTAAATAAAATGAAAATTTTTTATTTAATTATTTATTTATTTTAAAAAAAATTAATATATAATTTTAGCTTATATTAAATTACTTTTTATATATTTTTTAAATTATTTAAATTAAAGTTAAAACAAAAATTTTTTATTTTAATAAGAATTAGATGATTTTTTTAATTTCATTAGTTATTATACATAATTCCTTTTTCAAATTATTCTAATTTATGAGTTAACTTATCTTTGATTTCTTAAGTAATAACTTTTTTATAACTAGTATTATTAAAAAAGAATCTGTCTAAAAGTTTATTTTAATTATAATTTTTATTTAATTTTAAATCATCATTATAATCTTTTATATTACTATTTTTCGGCTAAAACTTTTGTTAAAAATTGGTTTATAGTTTTGAGTATTACCTTTAAAAGCCAGATTATAAAGAATTAATTTTTTTTTAAAATGAATTTGATTAATTATAGTATAATCCAATCATATTTTTTAGCTTTTAAATTTTATGAGAATATTGAGGATTTACAGGATCTATATTTGAATTTTGGCTTGTATTTTATGCAAAATAAATTTAGGCAACATTTTATTATTATTTACTTAAATTTTAATACATTTTTTGTTTCAAATTAGAATTAAAATATCCATTAATTTATTATTTTTTTATTAAGTTTATATTTAATCTTATTATTATTCTTAGTCTTATATTACTTATTTTTTTTTCGATATATTTAATGAGATTTCCTTTTAATCTGATCTTTTAATTTCTTATAATAAATAGTTTAAATTTGGTAAGCTTTTATTCTTATATTTTGCTTAGAAACTATTTTATAATTCATTCATTAAATTTTCGTCGTTACTAAATTCACTAACTTACTTTTTTAATTAATTTTATACTATATTTTATTATGTTTATAAAGGACTTTGTATATTTGCATCATTTTCAGGTTTTAAAACTTAAGATTATTAAACTATTTTTATGTTTTATAATTATTCTTATAAATATTCTAAATTTTACAAACATTACTTATATTATTATAAAATATTTAAATCAAATTTGCCTATTATAAATAATTTTACATAAATATTTATTTAAAATATAGAATATATACCTTAATTTGTAATATTATCTGAAGATTTTTTATCAAGAGATTTTACATTATCATTTTTTTTAACTATATTTTTAATTTAATTTAAAAACATTTTTAATTTAAACTTTTATTCTCCATATTTTTTAATTTCTACTATTTTACTTACATTTTACGCTTATTATTCGGTATTTTCATTATAAAAATAGCCTTTAGATTTCGTTAATAATTAAAGTTTTTATTAAGAAAAGCTACTATTATTTTATTATATTTTAGATTGATCATAGTCTTATAAATCTATATATATATATATATATATATTATTTTTATTATTTTTTTAGTATTATTTTTAATAAAAAAACCATATGAAAAATGATTTCTTTTGTGTTAAATTATATGTTTAGAATCTTAATCATATTTTTAATTTTCAATAATAAAATCTTTATTTGAAGAATTTTTATATTTTTGTAAAAAAATTTTAAACTTATTTCCTTTGTTTGATAAATATTTAGTTATATATTAAAATTCAGGAAGTAATAACTTGCAAAGATTCTCTATTTTATATTAATTATAATCTGAATAATATTAATTATAATACTATGTAATTTATCTATGCATTAACATTAATTTTCTAAAACTGTCTTTTATTTATTATATTATTTCCCCTTTCTTAATAACTCCAGATAAATAATCGTTTAATATTTTTCTTTTTAAAGTTACTTTTTCCTTTATTTTAACTTAATTCTAATTTATTAAAGCATCTTGATTGAATCTTAATTAATATACTTTAGAATCTATTTTAGAGTAACTTTTTGATGTATACAAACTTATATAACTTTTATCATATCTTATATTGGATGTATTATTATATTTTTAAGGCATCTTTAAATATCTGCAATTTTTATGTATAAAATCCTATATTTAAGATAAATTATCATTTTCTTTATTTTCTTCAAAAGTAATATAATTAACTTTCATATTTTTTAGAATCTTTTAAATTTTTTATAAGTAAAAATTTAAAAGAAATAAATAAAAAAAAATGTTTAATGTTTTTTGTGTTTGTAAAAATAAAAAAAAACTATTATAATTTAAAATTAATAAATATTTTTTAGGATTTATATATATATTTTATTTTTTGCTAAATATGCATTTCAAAAAAAACATCTTTTTTTATTTTTAATTTAACTAAATTACAATATTTTTATTTCAATTAAAATAGCTAGTGGTATTGTCCTATTTTATTTTATAACTAAAAAAAGAAAAAAATTCTAAAATAAAAAACAATAAAAGAAAAAAAAAAAAATAACAAAAATATTTTTAATTAAAACACAAAGAAACAATTTTTAAATTAAAAACATAATAAAATTATTTATTTACAAATATTTTCAAATAATATATATTAAATAATTCCAATATCAATTAAAAAATTAAAAATAAAAATAAAAAAAAAAAGAAAAAAAAATTATGATGACAGAAAAAAATAAAGCACTTCCATATCATGAACAACCAGAACATCCAAGAACTAAATCGTTAAAAAATTAGAAATATAATTTTTATTATAAAAAAATATATATATATATATATATATATATATATATATATATATATTTATTATTTATATTTATAACTATTTATATTAGATCTGTAATGACAGATATGAGAAAAACTAACTTAGTATAAAGGTCTACAATCGATAATTAAAACAATGATTTACTTTAATAAATTTAAAGTCTTTAATTACAACTAGAAAATAAATCAAAAGAAATTAGAATGTTAAGAAATGAAAAGAATGAATTAACTACAAAATTAATGGATGTTTCATAAAAAGTTTAATTTATTGAAACAAAAGAATTCACCAGTAGCGAAAATACTGTTAATGTTATTAAAAATTTAGAAAAATAAATAGAAGAAGTATAATTTGCAAATACAGATTTAAGGTAAAAATATCAATAAAAATAAAAAAATAAATTTAACTTAAAAGAGCTGACTTAAGTAATTATAAAAAAATGAAAAAAACTCTTGAAGACGAAATAGAAAATTTAAAAATTTCCAGAGCTTAGTAATTAGAAAACCATAAAGAAGAAATAAACTAATTAAGAATAAGATAAAAAACATTAGTTGAAGATTTATAAGAATAAAAAAGAAAATATGATCATCTTCATTTCTATTTAGAAAGAAATGCAAAATAATATGAATTTGAAGAAGAACGTAAAAAAAAAAAAATAGTGAATAAAAAATAAATAAAAAAAGAATATAGAAGTTAATTAAAAATTAAAGATGCACAATTAACAGAACTTTAATAAAAATTAAATTAAAGGGAAAAAAACGAATTTTATGAAATAAAAATAAATATGTTATATGATGAAAACGAAAGATTAAAACTTCTTATAGGAGACAAGAATAAAGAACTAGAATTATTTACAGAAAAAATAAACAGATTATAAGGCAACTCGTCTAAATAAATGGAAACAATACGTTTAACTATTGAAAGTTAATTAAAAATAGATTATGATAGAAAATTAAGATAATAAACAACCTAATTAGAAAGCCAAATACAAAAATTAAATTTCGAATTAAAATAATCAAATGATTAATTAGAATAATTGAAAAAAAATTCCACCTAATTAAATGATGAACATTAAAGAATGACTTATGCAGTTACTTCTGGTATCGAAGAAGCCTAGTTATGGAAATAAAGATATTAATAATTAGAAATTGCACATAATAGCTAATAAAGAAATGAATCTGTAAGTATTGAATTATAAAATAAGATATAAACTATTTCTGATTTGGAAATAAAAATTTCTGTTTTATAAAATTAACTGAATGTCTATAAAGTAATATATATTTATAATTTAATTTCTTTTTACTCCTAAGATATATATATATATATATACTTATTTTTTATTTTAATAAAAAGAATGTATTTGAAGGAAATGAAACTGTTTCTATTGTTAAATTTGAATAACTATAGAAAGAAAATAATGATTATAAAGTTGTTATTGATCATCTAAAAGCAAAACTTGATGCGGCAGAAGAAATTATTAGAATTAATAGAATTGGTTAAGAAGCTGATATTATTTAATAATTGAAAATATAGAATGAAGATCTAAAGTTGTAAAATGAGGAAATGAAAAATGATATACTTGTATTAATTGCAAAGTAAGAGGAAGTAAATTATCTATTTTTTTATATTATATTTTTTTTTATTTAAACAAACAAAAATATATATATATGTGTATTAAAAAGGATGGACCAGAAGAATAAATAAAATAATCAAAAACCTATTAAAATGAAATATATTCAAATTAAAATAATATATTGCCTATAAAATGTAAATTTTCTAAATTAATTTTATTTTATTGTATTTTTTGTTATAAAAAAAATATATATATTAATAAATTATGAAAATTATTTATTATTAATATTTAAGCTAATACAAACTTTATGTAATCATAGAATTTATAATCATAGAATTTATAATTATAGAATTTATAATCATAGAATTTATAATCATAGAATTTACAATCTTATAATTTTTAATCTTAGAATATATAGTTACCCACTCTAGGTAATTATTAATAATAAAATTAAAGCAATTACCAATAATAATAAGATTTTAATACAAAAAATACTTTTAGAAGCTCTTATAATTATACAACATCTAATAATAATAATTAATTATTATCTAATAACTTTTAATGAAAACTATCAGAACCAGTCGCATATAAGTATTATATAGAATAGAATTTTTGAAAATATATAGTTTTTTTTATTTTATTAAAAATTATATAATAATAAATTTATACTATTATTAATAAAGAAAACTTTTTTAAAAAATTAATTATATTTATTTTTAATTTCTTTCTTATTTTTTTTTAAAATAAAATAAAATAATAATTTATAATAAATAATAGCTTTTTATTTAAATTATAGTAATTAATTAGTATATTTTTATAATAATAAAAATGGTATAGTTTTTCTATATCATAACAAATTTTATTCGATTTAATTATTTTGTACTTATGTTTCTAATTTATTTAATTCTTATTTTGTAAAAAGTAACATATATTCTAAAGCATTTAATTAATTTAATAAAAAATGCATTTTATCATCACTTAAATTTTCTTATTGTGAAACTTTACATTCGGATATAATTTGATTGAATTATATTTAGCTTAATTAATTATTACTATTTACATCTTCATTTTAATTATTTTCACTTTAAATTTAATTTTAATTATTATTAATGTTAAAGTTAAATAATTACATGCTTTGATTTTGATTTATTTAATTTACATTTTAGTAGGAATCATATTATTAACTATTTTAAGATTAAGAGGAATTTTGAATTTATGATTCCATCTTTAATTTTTATTAAATTAAATTTTCGAATAAATTAATTAAAATATATATGTTTTTTTACTTCATTCATATATTTATTAAAGAATTTATTAACTCTTTTTTAGAAATACTCAATAAATTAAGATTCTAATAATTTAAAGAATTAACTTTTTTATTCTATTTGAAGAAATTCATCTTAATTATCATTTAAAGATAAACTTTTATTTTAAATTTATTATTTTTATTTTTCCTATAAAGTTTTTTATTTATGAAGTTATTTATTTAATTTATATTTTTTATAAAAAACAGAATAATCTTTTAGACATTTCTATTATTTTAATTAAATATTGCTCTTTTATAATAATTAGTAAAGCTTATTTTAATCCTCATATTTATTTTTTTCTTTATTCTTTCTATTATATCTCCTTTTATTGTAAGTAATATAATTATTAATATTATTCTGATTACTATTATTAATATTATTATTTTTATTATTTTCATTACTAAAGTTATTTTAGTTTTTTTCGTCAATTTATATGTTAAAGTTATTTATATTCTATTATTAATCATTTTAATCTTTAATTTTTTGTAATATTTTATTAGACTATTAACCCTCACTTATTATTTAGTTTTTTTCAAATTTATCTTTATTTTCTGTATTGTTTTAGCTTTCCCTTTCCTTTTATTATTTTTTTAATGTTTTTAAATCTATATTCGAGAATTACCTATTTACATTTTTTATATTTTCTTATGAATTTGTCATATTTTTAATAATTGAATCATTCATTAATTTTCTAAATGTGCTATAAAATCTATTTTTTATTGCATTTTCAGTTCTTCCTTTTTATTTATTTAAAGAATTAAGTTTTTTTTTTAAAAAAAAAAAATAATAATAATAAATAAAATTTTTAAAATCCTATTTATATTTTTTATTTTTTTTTTAAATAAAAACACTTTTTATAAAATTTTAAAAAATTAATAAATTATACTACTATAATTGATTTAATATTATTATATTTAATTATTTATATAACAAATATCTTTTAATTTTTAGATATTTTTAATATTAACTCTTTATTATAAATATATAAATATTACCTTTTAATTATTTTGATATAAAACTCCATGCTGATCCATTATCTAAATATCCTTAAAATATAATTTAATCTTCTTCTATAGTCCAATTTCCTTTTTTAAATCAGGTTTTAAACCATTAAACCATCTTTCTCTGCATTATTTACTATTTCTTCCTGGTATAGTATCTGAACATTATTGCCATTTTTATGGTCCATTTATTTTTACCCATTTAAAAATTTTTTCATCTTCTTCTTTTTCCCATGGACCTTTTATTTATGATATTAAAATTAATATTATTTTTGATTTTGAATTAATTTTATATTGTATTTTTTTTTATAAAAACTTTTTTATTTACCTTTTTTAATATAAGGTATATTTTAAGCATTTAACATTATTATGTATTGTTTAATTTTTTTTTATTATTTTTTTTAAATATACAGAAATTGCTAAAATTAAAAAATATAAATTTTCAATTTTCAAAAACTTTAAAAATATTATAATAAAATAAAATTAGAAAAAAATACGATTTAGAAAATAATAATAATATATAAAAAGATACATATGCAAATATATATATATATATATTTTAATTTTATTTATATTTATATTTATTATAATATTTATTAAAAATAATATTTATCATTAATCTTATTAATTCTAACATTCTGCAATCTTATTTTTAACTATTTATTTATATTAATTATTTTTAAAAATTTGTGGCATTACTTTTTGTTAAAATTACTTCTTTCCCTTTAAAATATTATACTTATTTGTAATTTTTATTCGAATTATTAAATAATGCAATATTTTATATTTTTAGCATCAACTATTCTAAATTAATTACATTTTAATATGAATACCTATTAAAACATTAACCAAGTTTTCACTTATTAAAAGTGACTATATTTTTAAAATTTCATAATGTTTCTAATCTAAATTGAGTCCTTTAAAATTCCTCTTAGAAAATATTATATTTAACTTTTAAAAAGTTTTTTTTGAATTAATTCTGTTTTTGAAATTTCTTCATTTTCTAAATTAAAAGTAAACATATAAATTTCAAGAACTTGCCTATTTAAATAAAAATTATAAAGTAAAAGAATTTAATTTTCAGTTTATTTTTTATACTATATTAAATTACACATTTTAGACAATTTTAATCTACTATTATTTATGTAATATTATTAAGTATGCTTCCTATATATTCTTCTATACTATATATACATATGATTTGTACATTTCTACTAATACTTTTCTGTATTTTTTACCGTGATAAATTTTTTAAATAAGAATAAACTTTGTGTTCTATACACCATTAAGTTAATAATTATAAAATTTAAACAAAAATATAAATACTTTTTTTTCTTTTTATATGTAAAGTGTCAATAATTAAATTATGTTTTAAAACTTATTAAATTTTTATTTATTTTTAAAATAAATTTAAATAGACTCAAAATATTTATAAAAAATCAAAACTTTGTTGATCTATGTAATAAATGGCATTAAGATAATTAAATAAATATAAAAATACATTTGTAAAAATCGAAAATATTATGTGAAAACACTTTCAAAAAGTAGAGCAAAACAGTATGTATTTTAGCCAAGCATTAATAAAGTTGAAATATTATTTAAGTCATTTATTTAGAGAATATATATAATTAAAAAAAGCTTTTAATTATAAAATATAAAAGGCAATTAAAAAAAGAGAATAATAAAAATGAATAAATAGAAACCTAATAAAAAACTGTTTTTTTGGTGAAATCTTTTATAAATGAATATAGTGTATACCCATATTACTTAAGAAAAAAAAATTAATTAAGTAAAAATAAATAGAGATTATTAAAAATAAATTCAAATATAACTAATATTTTAAAATTGCATAAATAAATAAATATTTTAATTATATCATAAAATAAATTCTAGTATTTTTAATGGTTAATTATAAGAACTTGATGACAAATATAATATACTTTCTTTTTGAACAAGTATTTTTTTATTTATAATAATAATGTATAAAAAAAATAGAGTTAAACAAAGAATTATTTATAAATTCAATAAATTTATTTTTAAAAAACAATTAAATACATAAAAATATGTTTAAAGAAAATTTAATAATATAAACATTAGAATTAATTTCAAAATATAATATATTATTACATTTTTTTATTATGAATGTAAGTAATAGATAAAGATTTATTAAGTTTTGTGCTTTTTTATTAAGTTAGGCTTGTATTAAATTTTTAATCTTATTATAATATCGAGCTATTTTCTTATTAATAATTATCATAATTTGAAGTTTTAGCCCTGAAAATTTAATTTTTATATGTATTTTAAATATACTCGTAAAATTTAATAGAATTATTATATGTTTATATTACTTTCTTTTACTATTATGTATTTTATTTTAATAATTTTTATTCATAACTTAATTTTTTATTTGTTAAAGCTCTTTTAATAGGCTATCGTATTATTAAATTTGTTCCTATTGATGAATTATCTCTCTTAATAACACTTTGTAAGTCAATTAAGTTAAAACTTTATAATGTTTACTCTGATTTTAAAGTTTATTTATTACGTGTATTTAATTTTTACATATTAAATACTTAACTAATAAAATAAAAGTAAATTTTTTTTTTTTTTTTTTTAATAACTGTTAATTAAATTAAATTATTTTCAAATTTATTTAGTTTTCATTATCTTCTGGGATATCAAAATCATCTTCAACTATATTAAATTTAAAATAGTTATGTTCTAATGCTTTTTCAGGAGTTATTCTTTTTTAAGGGTCTGATTAAAGCATTTATTTTAATAAATCTTAACCTTTTTTTATAAAAAATTGAATAATTAAATATAAAATTAAATAATTTATTGTTTTTTTTTAAAAAATAAAATAAAATACATTATTAATTATAATTTCTCAATTCTGGGATGTTAAAATCTATTTTGCATCTTTTATTTAATAAAAGTGTTTCTTTAGTATTTTTTCCATTAAATAAAGGTTTTAAAGTCAAACTTTTTTAATATTGATATTTAATTCAAAATATAAAAAAAGAATTACATATAAAAGAAAATAGCCCCCAAACTAAAAACATCACATTAAGAATCATATTTTTAGTGTCTTTCATTAAAATTAATTATTTCAGGTGCAACATATCCAGGAGTACCGCATTTAGGATAAATATAATTTTCCGCATTTTAAAAAGTTGCTAATCCAAAATCAATTAAAATACTCTCAACTTCATGTCTTTAATTCAAAAGTATATTATCTGGTTTTATATCTCTATGAAGTATTCCTTTTTATTTTAAATAAACCAAAGTGCTAATCATTTGTTTCATAAATTTAATAATAAAATCTTCATTTATTGGGGATAAGTTTTTTCTTTTGCTAATTAAGGATTATCCTTTATTTTAATTGTTAAAGCGATTCTTTCTAATAGTGAACCTCCATAACATAAAGGTATAACTATATAATAATTATTTAAAGATTCCCAAACTTCCAATATTTATAAAATACCTTCATGTTTTAAGCAACGCATAATTTTTATTTCATTATAAAAGGCTTCCTGAAAAAAATAAATAGATTATAATTAAATTTATATTAAAATTATTTTTATTACATATCCATTATTCTCATTAAATAAACGGTCTTTATGAAATGCTTTAATTGCAAATTATTAGTTTGTTTATATTTATTTAATTAAATATACCTTTTTATTTTAATAATATTTAATTTTTTATTATTACGACTGCAAAGCTACCTTTTCCAAGACTTTTTATAGTTTTATAAATTAAATGAAATCCCCTTTATATAATATTTTCTTGTAAAAATGAAATAATATTTTCTTTTTATTCTATAAAATAACATTCACATATCATAATTTAATCCATTTACTGAATATTATTTACCTATAAATTATCGTATATAATTTTTATGTTTTATTATTCTTATTCTACTTTTATTTAAGAATCTTAAGTTCTAATAAATTAAAAACCTAAATATTCATTATTTGTTTCGTTCATAATCCATTCTACTCTTAATCGATTATCTAATTATATTTAAGTTATTTAATTTGTTATATTGTTTTCAAACTAAAGTATTATTAAATTATATATTGATTTTTTATTTAGTTTAATTTTTTATTTCTTTTAAAGAAATAAAAAAAATAAAAATATTTACCAATATTTTTTCTTCTTAAAAATAAATCATTAAAGTTTATAATTAATCTAAAAAAATGTTATTTTAAGAAAATTTTACGCTTATTAAACATTTAAATTAACAATTAATATTGCATAAGTTCATAATAAATTATTTTTATTTTATTTTCAATAAAATAATAAAATATTTATTTATTAAATTTTAAATAAATTAATTAATAATAAAAAAAACTTACAAAGTAAATATTATATTGATAAAATATTTATTTATTTTATTAATTTAATATTTTTAATACTTATTTCTTTTTATTCATATATATAATTTAATTAATATATATATATTTAAAAGAATTAAAAATTATTTATTATTGTTATTATATTTTTTTAGTAAAATAAATTATCAAAAATTTAAATTTATATATTATTATTATATTTAAAATATTAAATAGTTTATTATCTAATCTTTTTTTACTTTTGCCATTTATATATTTTATACATATATTATTTTATTCTAGTATTTTAAAATGTATTTTTTAATAAATATTTCCCTAAATATTAATATTAAACAATTTTAATAAATTAAATACAAAATAATAAATTTTAAATTATTGATTTTTTTTATTTTGAATAATATTAATACAATAAAATATGTAAAAATGATAAAAATATACGTATTAAATCTTTTATATATTACAATTGAATAATGAAAATTATAAAATATATTTATAACTATATATTATTATTGTATTCTAAAAAAAATATTAATAATAAAATATTTCTTTTCTTTTCGATTTTATTTTATTTCTATTTGATTTATTTATTATAATTATATGCTTATATATTTTAAAAAAAAAATATATATGATGTATAATATATTACATTACGCATAATTATAATGACTATATAATTTTAAAAAAATCACCTAATAATTACAAATTATAATTTAAAAAATGAAAATAAAAATAATTAAAATTAGATTTATTTAAAAATTAAAAAGATAATATTTAATATTATTAAAAGTTAATTTTTGAAAAAAATTATATGTAAAAAAAAGAAAACAAATATATAAAATAAATTAAATAATTATATTACATAAATTCCTACATATAAAAAAAATTAACACTAAAAAAAAAAAATTATAAAGTAAGTCTAAAATCGTAAAAAAAAAAAATTAAATTAACTAAATAGCTAAATTATAAATGAAAGCAAATAATAAAAACGATTCAATCTCTATTAGTAATTTCGAATATAGATTTGATCCTCGTCCCGTAGAATAATACTCTATGTCAACAACTAGTTAGAAATCATTTTTATTAGATAAATCAATTAACGATTAATTCTAAATATTTTTAGTAATACAATATAAAAATTCTGATGACTATAAAATATTTCCTCCCCTTGAAGTAAATATAGACAAAGAATAAACAGTATCTGAAATTATATTAAATTTGGTTTAAAAATTTAATAAAAAATCATTAAAATATTAATTAGTATAAAATGAACAATACTATGATTTATGCTAAGCTGATAAAACTGGAAAACCCAAAGAATGCACATTTGATAAATAATAAACAATAAACAAAATAAAATGTAAAAATAGACTTTGCTTAATAACTAATAATTCTAAGGCTTATAATAGAAAATTAATGAATGAATCAAACAAACCAATTAAATCTATTGAAGAGTAAGAAGATGATAATAATACATATTCTTTAAAAAATATAAAAAATAATAAAAGTCTTATTTATTCAAAAAAAAGTTTTTTATATAATTAATTATGTAACACTTAAATTACTATTAATTAAGAAAATCATAAAAGTGTGTAAAGTAATATTTAATAAGAAAAAAAAACTAAGAAATCATGGAAGAATTTATGGGGATGCTTTTGAAAAATTAAATAATAACTTTTTAAATAATTGTACTTATAATATAATATATAATAAAATAAATATAATAATGTTATATTAAAAAAAAAACTTATTTACTCTATATAATAAATATATTTCGTTTATATGTATTTATAAACAATTATTTAATATGTTTAAATTTTTTTTATATAATTATAATTTTAAAAATAAAAATAAAATTTTTGCATAAATATATTTAAATGAAATTAAGTAAATTAATTATATATATATATATATATATATATAATAATAATTATTATCTGAAATAAATTATCTTTTACTTTTAACAAATGCATATTTTTGTTAGGATTTTTAATATTATTTATTTATTTAATATTTAATAACTTTATAATTTTTTATATTTTATTTTTCTTTATATATATATATACTTATATATAAAATAATTTCGTAAAAATTATGATAATTTTTGCAATTTATTTAAGTTTCATATTTAAATTTTTATTTAGTAAAATAAATCATTTTTTTTTATATATTAATATTTAATTTTTTATAATACAATTATTTTTTTTTTATTCATATATTCTTGATAAAAAAAATATTTTATATCAATTTAGTCAACTATAAATTTGCATAATAATAATTTTAAGTAAAATAATTAAAAAATAAAATATATATTTTAAATATTTAATAAGTAAAAATATTAGTAATTATATAAATTTGAAATTACCAAAATTTGATAAGATATATATATATAAAGTATTAATGATTACTTAATATATTTTTAAATTAAATTAAAATTTAATTAAATGGGATTAATGTTTATAATAAAGATTTTTGTATTTAAAAATAATAATATAAATATGTCTTCGGTTACAAAATTGGTATAATATACGACTTGTAGAAATATCATTTAAAAAAAGTTGAATTATTACTAATTATTTATTTGAATAATATTTAAAAAATAAAATGTCTGTAATATCATCAAAAAATAAAATAAATTTATTATAATTAATAAATATTACATAAAATAAAAGTTTAATAATATTTATTAATTTATGAAATTAATTATTATTTTTTTAAATATATTAAATTATTAAAAAAAATATAATTATAAACGCAATAACACCAAGTTTTATAAAATATAGTATATAATATTATATAAAAATTTACATTTTATAGTTAATAGTTTTGTATTTAATTTTAAATTTTTATTTACTTTTATTAATTATATAATATAATAATACTATTTACAAAATTTGAGATTTTATTTTAATTTATTATAATTTTTTTTTAAATAAATAAATAAATTATGATTTTTTTTTTCATTTTTTTTTTATTTAATCTATATTATCATTATAATATAAATTAAATTTTATTAAATAATTAAAAAATATTGACTATTTTAAATAAAATTAAAATTAAAAATAAAAATGTTTATTAAAATTTAAATTATTAGAATTACTTTATATGTATTTTCATTTATTTTTAGTTTGATTTCATTCTCTATAATAAATAGGTATAAAAAAAAATTAAAACTATATTTTTATATTAAAATTATAATAAATGAAATCAGTATAGTCGCATAATTAGATGATAAAAAATTGTTCATTAATAAAAATGCATTTTTTAGGTTAAAAAAAATAATTTTGGCATAACTACCATCATATTAAGTTAAAAATATTTTATTTTATTTTAGAAATAATAAATAAATAAAAAGGGAATAGTATTAACAATATATTTTCCTTTTATGATATTCTACATATACAAATATATAAAATAGTTAGACTAAAAAAAAATATTAAATACATAATATATCATATATAATTATTTATTTATTTATATAATTATAAAAATATCATATTAATATTATTTATATTATTAATTTTAATATTAATAAACAAAAAATTTTTTAGGAAAAGATTAATAATTAAAATTGGTTAAGGAACTGCAGACTTTGAAGAAATATATATTTATAATGTATAATCTTAAGAAGAAAAATAAATAAGTAATGCCTTGCTTACTAATATATTTATTTATTTAACTTAAGTAATAATACATATTTTTTTTTATTTATTTTATTTAATGTAAACCTTTATTTATTTAATGAATTAAAATAATAATAATAAGTTATTGGCTTTATTTTTGACTATATATTTCTGTATTTTAGGAAAAGCAGAGATTTATTATTTAATGACTTAATATGAAAATACACCGGAATAATCAGATAGGTATGTTTTATTATTTAAATATATATATTCTATTCAAAATTATTAGAGATTAAATGAATGAAATAAATAATAAATTACCTTAATTAAATAGTATTATTGCTCTTAATTCATTATGTATAATTTAAATTATTATTTCTACTTTAGATAATTTTATATCCGTTATTATTTAAGCAAAAGAAAATTAAAATAAAAAGGATATTAAATGTGTTAATTGATTTAATATATAAAATTTAACAAAAAAATCAGTTAAAAATATATCCATCATAAAAACATTATTTTATTTATATAAGTTTTGTTTTAAAAATTATATTACGTAAAACTTATTTGAATTTATAAAAAAACGAAAAATTATATTTAATTTTTTTAATTTAAAATATATTTTTACTTAAATTATTATGTAAATTGTTATATTGAATTAATTTAATCATAATTTAATAACTTTAAGATATAATTATTGATTTTATTTATTAGTGCATGTATATAAGATTCAGTTAATTGTTTTAAAATACTTATTTTTGTTATATTTTAATTACTTACTATGTATTTTTTTAATATAATTTTTAAAAATATTAAATGAAATTTGTTTTATGTTTATATATGAGAAAATTAATCTTAGTATGATAAATTTTATTATTTTATATGTAAATGTCAATCATAAAATTTTTCTAAATTTATATATATATAATAAATAAATATAAGACTTAATTTTAATAAATTTAAAATTCTAAAAAAAATATTTTTATTTTTTTCTCGAAATATAACTAATTTACATTTTTAAATAAAAAAATTCATAAATATTATAAATTTTAAATTAAATTAAAAAAAAAAATTAATATATTAATTTGTGTATATATGTTTTTAACATATATATATTTTTATATTATTTAATATTAAATTATAGAAAAAAAAAAAAATTAATTTTTTACTAATCCTATCTAAAACAAAACAAAATATTTAAAATTACTATATCTTTATTATTAAATAAAATGATTCATTTATTTAACTAAATGCAATTTAATTAATAAAAATTAACTTTAATTTAAATAATCTTTTTATTAAAATAATATTTTTTCATTAAATATAAATATTATAATAAAGGAGAAAAAAAAAAAACTAACAAAATATTAAATATACATATTTTATTAAAATAAAAGATAAAAATTAAAATAAATAAATTAAAAAAATAAAAGATAAGTATAATAAATAAAGATGACAAGTATAGAATCTTCTTTATAATTAGCATTATAATCATTTTAATGTTATTAAAAGCAAGAATATTAAAAAGCAATAAAGTAAAAAAACCCTATGTTAAAGATTTTTTTAAATTAAAAAAATAAATAAGATATTTTCCATTTTTTCAATTTTTAATTTATATTATTTTTTATAATTAATTTTAATTTATCAAACAATAATAAAAAGCTATTTAGAACAGATAAAGCAAATAAAATCAAAATTATAAAATGAATAATACTGCATTTAAATTTAAGAAAATATTTTGATATGCTAATACATGTAGAATGAATTTAAAAATAACGAGTAAAATCTGCTTTCCTAATTATGTAATAATATATATTTTATTCGATATTTATGTATATGCTTTTTTAAATATATATATATAAAACCCAATAAATTAAAATATATGTATTTACTTATCGTATATTAAAAATAATTTTATTTTTGAAAAAAATAAATAGAGAATTTAATTCAAAAATCAAGCCAAATAAAAGAAAAAGAATAAAAAGTTCAAATTACAAACAATAATAATTAAAAAAGCAAAAAGAGTAAAAAGCTTAAATATACAATTATAAAAACTTATTAACTTTAATTATAAAATAACAGACTAGACAATAAAATAAGAAAATGATTTAAAAGTACGATGTTAAACATAATAAAAAAAAGAAAAAAAGAAAATATATAAATATAATTATAAATAAAATACATTAAATTATATGTATTTTAATTCTAATTTATATTTTAATACAAAAGTAAATGGAACCAGAAAACGACTATATTTTAAGATATAATTACGCAGTTTTATTAATAAATTTAGGGAAAACAAATATTGCTTTTGATATTTTATACAATTTATAATAATAAATAAGTAATTAAGATATATTTATTTTAATCAAAACGAAATTCTTACTATTAGTAAATATTAAAATAAATATAAATATATAATTTTATAAAAATAAATATCAGCAATTATCTTTGAATTTAAAAAACTTTAATATTGCAATAAATTTATTAAATAACCTTACTCAGTTTTATAAGCAATACATTACTTCTAATAAAAGCGAAGAAAATTTAAAAAAGTTTTATTTTTTATATTTTAAATAAAGCACAAAAAATAAAAATAAAATAAAATATATTAGTATTTAATACACATCATTGATATTTGGAAATTACATAAATAATTCAAAGTAATTAGATTGTTTTAGCAAAAACGAGTTTCTTTTTTATATTGAAACAACAAAAGTTCAACTATTAGCAATGGTAGGAGAATAAAATTAAGCCAAAAAAAAATTGAATAGCATTTAAAAAATCCTATAAAAATACGTAGAAGATTTGACACATTTAAATAATGATAATTCATTAAAATTTAATAAAGATATTTCTTAATAAATACATATGTAAGCATTAACAATGTTAAATTTTACAAAATCTTAAGTGGTATAAATATTTCATATATATTTTTAATAATTTTTTTTTTTTTTTGTTAAAAAAAAAAGTTTTATTATTTATAAGATAATTAAAAAACTTTCAAATGTATATCACCTACATGTGCCATAGACTCATCAATATATCCCAATAATTAAGATTCGGCAAATAATAATGGGCATAATCCATATTTTAAACATTAGGCATTATATGCAGCATTTCTTAATAATAATATTGGTTGTGCGCATTTAAAAATGTAGAAAAATAGTTTGGCTATCTATTATTTTAATAAATCATTAATATAAATATAATAATTATAATCTGCTATTAATAAATAAGAAAAAGAAAAGTTTTTGATAGAAAAGCATATTTGTTCAAAAATAAATGAAGTTTATTACAATTTAGGTTTAGCATTTTATTAATAAAAAAATTATGAATAAGCTTATAAATATTTAAATTAATCATCTAATCTTAAATATAATACACATATGTTATGGTATAGATTAGGAATAATTGCAATTAAATAATATCATAATATTTTATAAGTAAACTTTTTATTTTATATATATTTTTTAAAGTTTTTTAAATTTTTTGAAGAATTAGGGTGTAAATATTGTCCCTAATAATTTATTTTTAGGAAATAAATAAATAATAAGTTGCATAACTTAAGAAAATATAGATATTTAATAAGATTTAACGACTTAATAATAAAGTTAATTAAATAATTTAAACTTAAAACTTGAAATGGCTATAAAGTATGATTAAATGGCAAAATATTTTAAAATTTTAATTTTTTTTTTTTTTTTTTTTTTTTTTTAAAGAAAAATTTAAAAAATAAATTCACTTAATTAAAAATTTATTTTAATTTTTTTTTTAATTTAATTTTTTTTAAAAAAATTTTAATTATTTCATTTATTTATTTATTTTTAAATTAAATATATATAGATGTTTTAAAAACTGTTTAATAACTTTAGAAAAATCAATTTAAAATGAATAAGCAAATTAATTTTTAATAATGTTTAATTAACGTAAATTTTTTTTTAAAAAAAAAAAAAAAATATTTTTTTTTAAAAAAAAAAGATGATAAAAAGAGTAATGATATTTAAAATGAAAACGATAAGTAAATTTATATAAAAAAATTATAATTTAAATAATATATATTTTATATAAAAAAAGGGCTAATATAAATTTAAAAGAAACTATATATAAAAGTAATAGAATAATTTATTAATCTTTACTAACTTTTCTTGTACAAATTCATTTTTTATATTTATTTTTTAAATTTATAATTTATAAATAAGGCATATACACATTATTGTAAATAAGAATATCATTAATGTTTATATTATTGTAGAAAAACACTATCTCAAGAAAATATATAACCATAAAATAAAGCATGCTGTCTTCATTATTAACTATTATCTCATAATAATTTAAACTAAAAGGAAAGTGTAAGAATATTTTAAATAAAAATTAAAATAAATAAATAATGAAAAGGTATTTGAATTAATAAATAATAATATACAATTTATGAATGATTTAAATTTATAATTTACAAATAGTTTGACTTAAAATAAATTATAATTCTTTAATTTTAACTCAGGAATATCTTTTTAAACAAATATAATAGCATTTTACTTAAAAAATAATGAATTTCAAAATGCATAAAATTTAATAAATAGTCTATCGGTTTAATTAAATATAAATACAAATAATAATATACATTATATCCCTGCTGTTCTTTTAAACCTTATGACTTATTCAAATATATAATAATGTAAAAAATTATATATTTATTATATTAAAACTTTTTTTTATTAAAAAATAGGTAACTTTGAATAAGCGTAAAGAATTTTGTAAACCAAAAGGTTAACAAATAAAAATGTATTAAAAATTATAAAAAATGTATGAAAGTTTTAAATAATTAAATTTTTTAAAAAATATATTTAAATTTAATCAAAAAAAAAATGTAAAAAAAGCAAAAGAAATATTTTTCATTTATATTATATAAATAAATAAATAAATAAATATATAAATATATAAATATATATATATATGTATATTTATATATATATTAAAAAAAAAAAAAACTATTAAGCAAATCTTTTTTTAAAAAAATAAAAAAATAATAATAATAATAATAATAATAATAATAATAATAATAATAATAATAATAATATTTAAATAATATATAAACAAATATTAATTTAAAATTTTTAATATTAAATTTTTATATTATATATTTGATATTAAATTAAATCTTTATAAAATTTAAATAAATAAAAAATAAATATGAAAAACTAATTTTTTAAAATATATGTAAATTAAAATGGACAACAAAAATTAAATAATTTTTAAAAATAATTTAAATATTAAAAAATAAAATCAAGTAAAATCAACCCAATTAAAAGTACTTAAAGCAATTGCAAAAGCTTATACGAAATTCAACGGAAATCTAAAATCTACCACAAACTTATCATCATATTATTTTCCCATTTAAAATATGGGATAATAATCTTTATCTTCATATTACTACTATTCTTCGACTGAACTAACTGAATCTTGCTAAAAGTTAACCTAATCAAACAAAATTTAAAAGTTTATAAAAGAAGTTTCCTTAATTCTTCCAAAAGAATCAAAAATAACACTATTAGAATCTTAAAATTTAGTTCTTAAATAAAAACACTCAAAAGGTATTTCATTAGATTCTTTATTTAAATTAAAATAAGAAAAATCGATATCATTATAATTAAAAATTGATTATTTTTTCTAATCGACAGTTTTTGGACATAAAATAATTCTCTAATTATTATTATCTATTCTTGGAACTAAAATTTGCAAATTATGTACATTATTCTCTTTAATAAATTCATGATTTATATACATTAACCATTGCCTCTTTTATGTATATGGTTAACAATTTTTTCTATATTTGCATTATTCACAATGAACATTCCATAAAATAAATTCGTTTTAATTTTTTTTCATATGAAGAATAAAATTGGGTGACATTTTTTGAGCCATTTCTTTACTTTGGGCTATATAGATTAAAAAATCATTATTTTTTCGATCAAATTAGGCATATAAATGCTATCTATCTTCGTTTTCAGAGTACATATAAAATTATTTGCTGTTTTTGTCCAAAGATAGGAATGTATTGTAATTGAATTTTAGGAAATTTTCTTGGTTTTTTTCGTCATTTTCTTCAAATAAAGAGTTTGTGGATTCTATTTAAGATACTTCGCTTTCAAATATAGTTTCTAAAAATTTAAAATGAATTTAAGTGTATTTATTTCCTTTTTCTATTGTATCATACATATCCATTTTTGTTTTCGTTTATTTTAATTATTTTTTTTTAAAAAAAAAAAAAAATGTTATTAATTAATGCTTATTTATATTTATTTGTATTATTATTTTTATGTTTTAATTTTATTAATTGTTATAATTATTTTCTAGCACTTTATTAAATAATTCTATTTTATTTTAATTAAATGTGTACTAATTAATACAATATATAAAAATTAATATAAAAGTAATTTTTTTATAAAAGAAATTAACCAAAAATCTTATCATATTATATCGAAATAAGAAAAATCCTAATAAATATTTTAAATGAAAAAATTATTTTTCCTTTACAAACAAAAAATATAAACATTAAATAACTTTAACAAAAAATAAATCGAACCTATAAAAATATCAACTTCAAAAAAAAATTCAACTAAAAATATTTTATTATTTCTTTGAATCTACTGTTTTCCTCCTCTATATTCCTAATGTCATTTTCAACTTTCAAAAAAAATAAATTATTAATAAAAATTACTTTAAATTAATAACTATATTAACCTAAATATATTATTATTAGAATATTGTTTACATTAATTTATTTATAATATTTACAATTTTTAAATTAAAAAAATACAAATATAATCACAAATATTTTAACATTAGTTTGTTTTTATGTAAAATAATGAGTGATTTTTTTGTTTATTACAAATTGAAAAAAAAATTAGATTAAAATTTAAATAAAATTATATTTAAAAAAGAAATACATTTCCAATTTAAATATTAATTAATAAATAATACCATTTACAAAATTACAGATTATAAAATTAATAATTATATATAAGTATTTGTAGAAATTCACAAAAATCATGATGATCAGTATATTGAAAAATACGTCAAAAAGCCAAAGTAAATTTTTAAAAATTTCTTATATAAAATTTTAAAAAAAGACATATATTATAAAATTTTAAACAAAAATATATATTATATAAAAACAATTTTGGATTTTAGTAATTTTAAAAAGATTTTTAAAGTTAAAATTAAATTTAAATAAAGAAATATAATATAATATAATATAATATAATATAAAAAAAAAACGAATGCAAATAATTAAAATAAATTAATATTTTATATAAATAAAGGAAAAAAATTATATGTAAAATTATTATTATACAAAAATTAAAATGATTAAAAGATTACATAATAACATATATCCATTACATAATATAAATAATTATTAAAAGATAATATAATAATATATATCCTTTATATAATATAATTAATTATAAAAATATTTCTACTTTTTATCAAAGGTATCATTTTTTAATATATTTAAAATATATCTTTTTAAATATTTTGGAAACGTCTATACTATTTTTTTCACTATATTATTATAGGATAAATCTGTAAGCATCATAATATTAGATAAATTACTAAAAAATAAATTATGCTCTTTTTTTTACATTTAATTTTTAATAACGATGATTTTTTTAATATCTTTTTATTTAGTTTAAGAAAGTGAGTATAGGAAAAGAATAGATATTTTTAAAATTTTATATATTAATGATTTTAATATTTTATTTATTAGATAAATGTATTATTTTAACTAAATTTATTAATAATAACATACAGTATATATTTAAAATATTGTTAATTGTTATATTGCGAAAAAATAAGATTTTGTTTAAATATAAATTATAATTAAAAATTGATACATATAATTGGTATTTTTTTTATAATTTATTTTATAAAATTTATATAAAAACAATAATATAGATAAAAATCTAAAAAATATAAATTTATATTTTAATTCTTTTAAAATATAAAAATGAAATTATTTTTTAACTTCTAAAATGTACTTTTTTAAAACTATTTCAAATAGAAATAAAAATATTATTTATTTTTGGTAGTTTTTAATATATATTTATGTATTTTTAATTATTTATATTTTTCTAATAAAATTTTTAAAATAAAGAAAATTTATCTTATTTTAAATTAATAATTTAAAAATAAATATTAATAAATAAATAATATAATGTTATTTTTTGAAAAATTCATATTAAATTACATCCACATCCTTTTTCTTAACTAATGTTTTAATTATATTTTTTCCAATTTTCAACATAATTAATTTCAGCGATTTTTTCATTTTATTTAAAACAAATATTATGATTTAGTTTTTCTCCTTTTTCAGCTGGTCTTATTTTATTTCCATTTGAATCACATCTAATTTAATTTAATTAATAATTATTTGTATTAGAAACATTTTTCTTTAAAATTCCTTTTATTTCGATTATTTAAGTTGATTTATATTATTTATTGTTTCTTTAAAATTCTTAATGATTATAATTTAATTATTATTTTTTATAATATTAATATGGATTACTATATGATCTTTCTAATTTATTATCTTCTGTTTATTTTTCAATAATTATATTAACTTAATTTTCTTTTATTTCTTATTATATATTTAATTCTTTTTGCATTTTTTTATTATTTGTTTAAATATATTAATAAGTTGTTTTTTTTATATATAAAAATAAAAAAAAATTATGATTTTTAATTTAGGGATAATATAATTTACTATAAGTTAAAAATAATAATAATTTAATCTTTAAAATAAATATCTACTTAAATAAACTATATGATGAAAAGGTAATAATAAAATTAAAAATATATTGTCAAATAATAAAAGCTAAAATATTTTAAATAAATTATAAAAATTAAAGATTTATATTCTTTAAAAAATATACTTTTATTATAAAATAATAAATTAATAAAAAAATAAAATAAAATTTTTTAAAAAAATTAAACCATGTTTATTATATTTAATTATAAAAAAATACTAAAATAAAAATTATGTATATAAAAAATTTTAATTTAATTTAAAAATAAATATTTAAAAAATAAAATGAATAGACCAAATTAAATTAAAAAAGCAAAATCATTAGCAATCTAATATAGCCAATAAACTAATGAAAAAGAAGAATCTAATAAAATAAACAAATTATAGAATTATTTATTTGATAAAATAAACGAATTTGAGGAATTTACAGTTTTAGATTAAGAAGAAGATAAGGAAAATATTTCTTAATAAAAAGGATTAAAGATATTATCAAAAGCAAAACAAATTGTAAAAATAAAATAAAATATATAAATAAAAAATAAATTAATAGATTAATAAAAATAAATAAAATAAATCCTAAAAAGAATACACATTTGTAACTTCTGTAAAAAATATTAATGAACCATAAAATAAGTAAAACTAATAATAATAATAAGAAGATGAAGATGAAAATTTTTAAGAAGAATTAGAAATAAATTCGAGTTTAGAAAGAGAATTTAATTTGTTTAAAATAAAGCAAGTAGAAGAGGATGAAAATTCATAAGAAGACGAAAATTTAAATGATGAAGATGAAAATAGTATATAATATATAGAAAAATAATATTTGAAAAAAATTAATTAACACGATGAACTTGAAGAATTAAAAAAAATGATAAGTTAAACAAAAAAAAATATAAAAGGTTATGTCGGAGAAGTATATGATTTAAAAAATTAAATAAGCGATTTAAATTTAAATTTCAAAGAATGTGGATATGGATTAGATGAAGACATTTTTATAGAAATGGATGATCATTTTAATAAACATATACCAGGAGGGGATACTAATAAACTGTTTGAGAATAAAATAGATATAGATAATGAAATTAATTAAAAATAAATAAATTTTTTTTAAATTTAAGAAGATAATAAATAAGATAAAAATTTTATCAAATTAGAAAAATAAATAAAAATTAAAACTTTTTAGAGAAGAAAATTACTGTCAGCATAAAATCATAAAATAAGTACGATAAATTAAAATATTAAAAATAATGATAATAATAGAAGTATAAATAATAATAATAATAATAATAATAATAATAATAATAATAATAATAATAATAATAGCAATAATAATAATATTCCTCAATTTAATGAAATAAAGAAAATTACTAGATTACCTAAATTTTCAGCCAAAACTATGACGCATACATTTTATTGAATATAATACTTTTTATCATAAACATTTTTTTTTATTATAATTAATTTATTTTTTAAACTATCTATTTTTTTTTAATTAATATTTATCATTAAATAATAAAAAAAATAAAATAAAAAATATATTAATTTTATATTTTTAATAAATATTTAAAAATTAATAATAATTTTTCATAATCTGTTATTTTCATTTTTTGAGTAATTTTCAATATTTTTTATCAAATATTTATGCAAGTTATCATCTTCACTATCTTGAAAATAAATATTTTAATTAAAAGTTTGTTTTGTTTTTAATAAATTTTAATATCTTCTTGAATAAATAGATATCAATGCTTAATTGTTATTATTTTATTCAATATCATTTTATTCTATATTAATTTAATTTTAGTTTTTTTGTTTTCTTTTATTCCAATAATTTCTTTCTATTTAATTTAGAATTTTATTTTAGATTCCAAAATATTTTTATTTTTATTATCATTTTCTTTTTCATTTTTATTTTTATTTTTATAAACAACTAATATTTTTTTATTAATCTCTTTAATATCAGCAGATTAATTTTACATAAAAACACAAAGAGAAATCGCAGCTAATGAAAAAAAAGCACTCAATGTAAGTATTTTTGCACATTTAACCATATAAAAGAGACTTTCTGAGAAATTACAAAGCAAATGTTTATATTAATATTCATTATTTTCATTATTACATTCATTCATAATATTAACTTTACGTTAATTAATATTTTCCCCATAAACACTATGTTCTGAAAAAGGCCAAATAGTTTAAAAAGTAAGGAATATTTACAAAAATAAAATTGCGAATAAAGATATGTAATAATTATTATGTTTTTATTAAGAAATTTTTAAGGATAAAATAATAAATAAAAGAAATTCAGTAAGTAAATTTGCTCCAAATTTACAGTTTACAAAAAACCAGAAATTCCTTTGGTCATAATTATTTGTTATTTAAGAAAATTATGTGGATAAAGCATATTTTTAATCTAATTCTCGAATATATTAAAAATGGAAAATGTCTAATGTGTTATATAAACTGAATGTATTTGTCGATAATAAGAGCATTAAGAAAAATATTTCTATTGATTTTTTTATTTGTAATGATTAGCCAAGATTTTTTTTCATTTTTTATATTTTTATAATATTTTTATTTATTTTAATATATATATATATATTTTGTTTTAGTTATATTATTTTAGTTAGTTTTTTCTTATATATTTAATATTAAAAATAACAATAATTAGTATTAATTTATTATTTTGTTTTCTTTTATTAAATAAAAATTAAAGTGATTCTTAAGTATATATTATTATTATTTTTAATATTATATATTTATTTATTTAAATATTTATTATTTTTATTTTACAAATATATATAATTAATTATAAATTAATATTTTTTTTAATTAAATTTTTTATAAGATAAATTATATATTTATATATATTATAAAATAATTATATTAACATCAATAAAAAAATAATTCTATAAATATTGTTTCGTGAAAATTGTCATATATTTTTATATGAATTATTTTTCTAAATTCTATATTTAATTTTATTTTGATTTTTTTTATTTAAAGTTAATAAATTTAATTATTAAAATCTTTATTAAGCAACCGAATTCTACTATAAACTAACATTTTACGATAAATTTTTTTTAGGAAAACATAATTATTACAAAGAAATACAATTATTATTTTTTAATAAATCAGAATCATTTTAACTCAAAAACTATTAAGAGATTTAATGTTTTATATCTTTAACTAACTAGGCCTCCTTATCATCAATTTAATTAATTTAACTATTAAGTATGCCCTGTTTTTATTTAATATGATAGTTAAAAAAATTATTATTTTATTCTAAAACTGATATAAAGTCTAATTCATTTATCTACTCATATTTTTAAAATTGCTTTTTTAAGGACTATAAAAATAAATTTTGTGAGTTTATTTTGAATTCACATTAGATAATAAGCCTTCTTTAGTGGTTTTTTAAGATAAAAGATCATTTGAATATTTAACATTACTACCTATAATTGATGAAGAAGGGCTAAAAATATTATTATTTACAATATTTTTAATAGAGGAAGTGAAGTAATTTTTTTTTAGAAAAAATTTTGAATTTTCTTTTTTAATATTTTATTATTATTATTAAGATTGTTATTGTTATTATTATTATTATTATTATTATTATTATTATTAAATTTTCTTTTATTAATCTTTTTATTAAATAATAATTTTATTTAATTTTTATGCTTCTAATAAACCTTTTTCTTTAGCTTTTTTAACTATTTTTTATGTTTCATATTTTGTGAATTTTTAAATATCTAACTATTCATCATCTAGATTTTTTAATACACTAGAAGTTTTTTTGAAATCTTATATAGATATCTAAGATGGTTATAATAATTTTTATAATTCTAAATTTGAGTTTTTAATTTGAGATTTTTTTTAAAAAAAATTATCTTATGTTTATTATTCATTATTATTTTAATTTTATCATTATATATATTTTAAATTAGCGAACCACTTGAAGATAATGAATGTTACAAAGAATTTTTCCTATTGAAAATATCCTACTCTAAATTATTAGCTTACATTAATCTATTTTTATCCTTTAAAGCTTTTTCATGAAAAGCCGTAATTCCAGTATTTAAACCATCAAAAGAAATTAACTACAAATACTTGTCGTATTTTTCACTATTCTTATTCCATTTTTCCCCTAGTTTTTGTTCAAAAGTCTCCCTATTTATTCTATAAGAAAGATAAGTCACCATAGCCGCAAATGTTTGTGGTAAATAAATATTTCTTTCGTCTTCAGTTTTGTTCTCGGCTTCTTTTTACCTAACTCCTCTTATTATTTACGAAAAAACACTATTTGCCTATGAAGATTTTGCACATTCTTTAAATTCTTTATAGTTTAAGGCGTTATCCTTATTTATATCAACAATTCTATACGTTTAATCTAGTTGTTCCTTATTTACTTCTATATTATAGTTTTGAACATTTAAACCATTTCATTTATATCTAAGGCACCGGAATTATCCTCGTCGAAAATTTGGAAAATTTTATGCGCTTTATAATCTTCGATAAGTTCTTCAGGATATAATAAATATTACCGAGGAGTTTTTTTAAAAAAACGCTTTTTTAACCGATTTACAGTTGACTTAGTATGAAGTTATGTCCGCTTATTTGTTTTTAGTTTGTTTTCGTATTCTGGGTTATCGTCAAATGGTTAGGTACTGCTCGGTTCAACGTATTTTTGGTATAAATATTTAACGTCTTCAGTTTATTATTCAGACATTTGCTTTTTTTTTTTTTTTACTTTTTTTTTTTTTTTTTTAGGAGACTTTTATTCTTAGTTTGCTTTTTTCTTGTCAGTTTTAGTTTTTTTTCGATTTTTATTTTTAATATATATGTAATAGTTAAAATAATTTTTATTATTAAAATGATTATTTTTATTTTTTTTTAAATATATTTTTTTTATTTATAAGCATTTTTTAGAAATCTAATAAAATGTATATTTTTTTTAAAAAAAATTATAAAATACCAATTATTTTAAAATTTTTTTAAAAAAAATATTAAAATATATAGTATGAAGATATATTTATATGAGTATTTAGATTATAATTTATTTTATGTAAATTTTAATAAAGTAGTAATTTAGCCAGATGTAAATCTGTAAAATAGTTTTTTTTGGTTATAGTTGAATATTTATAATTAATTTTAATCACTAATATTATTTTCACAATTTTACAATTAAATATATTTTTTTAAGCGCCTAATAAAAAGTATTATAATAATAATAATTATTTATTAAATATTAGTTTTACTCAAAACTAACTAAAAACCCTTTCTATATTAATTTTCTCATCTTCCAACTAATTTTATTCATTTAAAATAAAATAAAAACCTATATACTATATTACAACTTATTTTATATTTTCATATTTTACAATAAATAATTAACTAAACTATAAATAATAAGCAAATACCATTTCGGAAATAAAATAGGGGGACAATAATCATCTATATTATAACATAATCATGTACAAAAGTAACTACAACAATATAAAAAAACACTTATATTATATAATATATTAGATTACAATATTAGCATAATCTAATTATTTTGAATTGTTTTTTTATATTTACTTCTCGTTATTAGTCCCAAACTTACAATTAGGAAACATATTTTATGTTTATAAACATTAATATTTTGTTTCAAGTTTTCCTAAAATATAGTTCACATCTAGTCAGAATATTAATAGTATAAATATAAATATAATATATTTAAAACAATTAATATACCAAATTTATTCTACTCCTGACTAAGTAATTATAAACTAAGTAAAAACTGAAAAAGTAAAATACATATAAACTGTACACATATGACCTAAAAAAAGAAACTTTTACACAAGTAATACTAAAAATCATATAATAATATTTATAATAACAAAAAGACTCTAGCCTATTTAAGTTTTTCGAAAAAATACGAATCAATTTAATTTAGAGAAATTTTTAACAAATAAAAGTACTTTAGTGATAAAAGCGAATAAAAATAATTAAAAAAATAGCAGAAATATATAAAATTCTGCAAATATCGAATTTTTAAGTATTAAAAAAAAAGAGGGGGGGGGGGACGTAATATCTAAAATACTAATAATTATATATAGATTTTTATTATAAAAAAATAGTTAAAAATACATAATAAAACTACTTTCAAAACTAAAAGGAAAAAAAAAAGGCAATTATAAAATATATATATTTTATATTAAAATGGTAGAATATACAAACATTATATATTTTTATCAAAAAATACATTATACAATAAATATTACGAAATTAAATTATTTTTATAAAATATATATTTTTTAATATTATAATTATTATAAATATAAATAAAATTAGAATTGCTTATTTATTATAATAAATTTCAAACAATAAATTATTCTTTATTATCTATTTACTTTAATAATTTTTATTATTAACTTATAGTCATATTTCAGTTTTAAAATTTTATTTCATTTACTAAACATTTTAAACAAACTATTTTTATTTCAACTAAACATTATTCTAACTGCATCTATTTATTTAACCATCATTATTATTTTTAGCCTCATCAACCTAAAATATATCATTCTTTTAAATAGTTAAGTTCGAACTTTCTGTAAAATTAAGATTATATTTATTTTCTGGTTAATTGTTGTCAATTATTTTATAAATTTTTCTCATAGGAGCTGCCGAATTATTAATTAAATCAATTTTTATATTATACTCAAGAATTTCTTCTAAAATATTTTCAGGAACTTTAAACCAATCTGGTTTTTATAAAACATTTAATTAATCGAAGAGATTTTTTTAAGAAAAAAATAATTGTAATTTACCCGAAGAGGAAATTAATTCAGTAAAAAGTTAAAAATACTAAGAAAAACAAGTAGTAGTTAGAACCTAATAAGAGTCCAATAAAGAAAAGATTTCATAATATAAAAACCTAGTAAAAAATTAAAGAATCATGTAAAAGTAAAAAAGCTATATCT
This sequence comes from Ichthyophthirius multifiliis, assembly GCF_000220395.1. NCBI lineage: Eukaryota > Ciliophora > Oligohymenophorea > Hymenostomatida > Ichthyophthirius > Ichthyophthirius multifiliis. Next base: position 42,487 of record NW_004086030.1, read on the forward strand.
TATATAAAATAAATCGATGGATAAAAAGTCAAAAGTTATATTAAATTCGGTCTCATATTTAATATATAACTTAATAAATTGAAAATTTTAAATAGAAATAAAAAATTATTGTTATAATTTTTTAAAGCATTTTCATTTTTTTATTAATAAAAATCATGTTCAATACATCTTTTGTATACTTAATAGTTTTTGGAAAGTCTAAGTAAATAGTTTAGTATATAATTAATAAATTTTAATGTATGAAATCTTCTATGTTTAATATATGGTTTTTATTATTTTTATTTTAATTTATTTCTATAAAATTTAACAGGTTGTTTTCTTAAAATTTGTAAGAAAAATTTTCTCCTATATCTATTGTAAATTTATGTATGGAAATTAGTATCTTTAGCTTAACAAATAAAGGAAATTTATTTTATTAAATTATTTAAAAAAACTAGTTTAGTGCTAATTCGGAGGATACTTCTGGTTATTTTCCTTATAATATTTATTTTAGTTTTTATAAATCAGCATTATAGATTTTTTCTGTGTTATTTTTTGAAAGGCTTGAATTTAAAATTAATTAATGTAATTTTTTATTGAATACTTTTTAGTTTTTATCAAAAAAATTAATTATGAAAGCTGATACTTTATTCATAATTTTTTTTATTTATAATAAAAATATAAAATATAAAATCTTATATTAAATTTTAATAAAGTTTTATAAAATAATAGATCTAAAATTTTCATAACAAAGTAGAAATATAAATTAAATATTTTCAATTGTTATTATTTAAAAAAATTTAAATATATAAAATATATTGTAACTATTTATATTATGAAAAAAAAATTTGATTATCAAAAAAAAGAAATATATTTATTTATTAAAATTTAATCTTAATAATATTTTACATAATTTTAAATTTATATAAATAATAATAATTATTTTAAAAAAAAAATATAGTTAAATATTATTCTTATCAGTTACTAGACTATAAAAAAAATCAATCATAATAATTTTCTACAAAATAAGTAAATATTTACGATTTAATAAATTTCCTTAAAAAAGGTCTATCTTGTTCAAATGCTTTATTAATATATTCTTTTTGAAAATGAGATGATTCGACATCCTTTATTATATAATTATAATAT
>NW_004086029.1:0-25891 GCF_000220395.1 Ichthyophthirius multifiliis
ATATATATATAAATAATATATATATATATATATATATATATATATATATATATATATATATATATATAATTTCAAGAAAAACAAAATATTTTTTTTTTTACAAAAAAATATATACTTTAGAATATATTCCTTAAATAAAAAATTCAGGAGCCATGTATAATAAAGTACCACATTATTCAGTTTAAAAAATTTATTTTTAAGCCTAATATTCTATACTAAGCCCAAAATCTCCAATTTTTATACTATCTAAATCATTTACATTTCCAATTAAAATATTTTCTATTCAATAAAGATTATTTTATTTTTTTTAAATAAAATAAAAAAATAACCTGGTTTTAGATCTCTATGTACTATACTTTTTGAATGAAAATAAGCTACAGCATTTAATATACTTGACATTATTTAGACATATTAAGATTAGGTAAACCATATATTATTTTGATTATTTAAATTCATTAATTATTACAGATTTCCCCATTCTAAAAGTTCCATAATTAAATAAAATCTTTATTAACACTCAATAAATAATTCAAATTTAACAATATTTTTGTGGTCTAATTTACTCAAAATATCAGCTTCAAGCTTTAATTTGTATTATTATTATTTTGAAACAATTTATTTATCGATAATCTTTTATAGATAAATATTTTTTTAATTATCATCTTTTATTTTTGTTTTATAATTTTTTTACCTTTACAGCATATTTTATGTTTGTTTATTTATCTTTTACTTATATAACTTAACTAAATGCTCCTTTTCCAATGTATTTAATTGGTTCATAAACATTTAAGAACTATTCATCGAAACTATAATTGATTTCTTTAAAAAATTGCATTCTTTATATTATTAATAAGTATATGTATGTTATAAATCAATTATTTTTTAATAATATTTAATTAAGCTTTTGTAAAATAAATATAATTACTAATAATAAGATTAATATTTATTTGATTAGAAAATATTATTTTCTGATAAGTTTTTATATTTTTGGTTTCTAATTTTTAAATTAATAAAAATTAATCAATAAATTGTAAATTTGAGTAAATTAAAAATAAATTTATATTAAAATTAATAATTTTTAATTAAATTAAAATATAAAAATAATTAAATATTAAATTAAATTTTACATAATTTAATACAAAAATATTTCTTATTTATGTAAATATTTATTAATTATAAAAATAATTATATACCCTTTTTTTATTTAATTATTAAATATTTTATTAATCTGTTAAAACTTATTAAACTAAATAATATAAATAAAGCTTAAATGAGTTTTTCAACTTAAAATACATATAAGTACTTATAATATAAAATGAAATATATGCTACTATAATTAAACGAAGACTAGCTTATAAATTTATTTAAATAATATATTAATCATACTAATATGTCTATTGAATATTAATAAAAAATAATATCATATAAATGGTATACAAAAAAAATTAAATAAATAATCAAAAAAATAATAAAAAAAATATAATTTAAAATAGTTATGAATCGACTTATATTTTTAATGAAAAAAAAGCAAATGGTATAAATAAAATAAAAAATTATATATTTAGATCAAAACATAATAAAAGGATATGGAAGAAACGAAAAAGAAGCCAATGTAAATTGTATTAGAAATATATTTGAAATATTATTTGAAGATGAAAAAGTAATAAAAGATTTAAACATATGCTTTTCTAAATGTAATTAAATAATTATAATTTAATTTTAATTTATTAAATATATTAAAAGTAAATTTATAATAACATAATAACAATAAGTCATATTTTAATGAAACTTTAGAATAATAAAATTGTTAAAAAAATCAATAAAACTCAGCTTAGATAATAAACGATATTAGATATTCTTCTTTTGAAAATTATAATTCGGAAAAATAATAAAGCTAATTAAATCCAAGTATCTAATAACCTAATTTATTATAAAATTAATAAAATATCTAAAGAAAAAATATTTCTAGTTAAAATTCTTTATAATAGTAAGTATTTTCAAATAAATCTGGAGAAAAGTAATTAAAAATAAAATAAAAAATAATTTTTATAAGTTAGATTTAATGAATTAGAAGAAGAATTAAAATAATCAAAAAACTATATATAAGAATTAGAGAAAAATATATAAACAATCGAAGAAGAAAATAAAGTAATAAAAAATATATTTCTAATAAATAAATTTAAAATAGAAATTAAAATATTTACATATATCAATATAAAAAATACTCTAAATTAATACATAAAATTATAATAATACTTTTCTGAAAATATATATATAAAAATATATGAAAATTTTATTTATATTTTATTTTTTTAGATGTTAAAAAATCTTTTGATATAATAGTAATAATAAACAAATTTAATTTAAAAACAAGAAGAAAACTCAAAAACTGAATTTAATAATTCTTAATAATAAACAATATTAAAAAATAATGAAAATAAAAGCAATACATAAAATAATCTGAATACATTATTATTTTAAAAAACTTAAGAAAGTAATAAAAAATAATTTATTATTTAAATAGTACTTAATTTACTTATTTATTATTATAAAAAGATAGAAGCTTTTCTGTTATTATAAGCCAAAAAATAAATAGTTAAAATAACGAAAATTAATAATAACTAGTCGATACTTCTATAGAAAAAACAAACCTATAGGGACATTCGAAATTCAAAAATAGAATACCTAAATTAAACTTATAAATACTGCCAAACTATCATGGAAAAAATAATTAATCATTAAATAATTATTTATTAGAAGCTTATATAAAAAACAATAAAAATGCTTAACTTAAATAATGAAAAAATCATACATTTATATGTAAAAAAGTTTGATTTTGTTTGATTTTAATAAATAAAAATAATAATAATTATTCCTTGTTTTTAATAAAGACTATATATGCATATATATGTATTAATTATTATATTAATCTATTCATTAACCTTCTTTATTTTTTAAACTCTTTCTTTTAAAAACTAAACAGCATTAAAAATGGTCTAAGAGAAAATAAATAAATAATTTAAATTATTTAAAATACATTTTTAGCCATAGTAAGTCCTTTAATAGCATTCGAATTTTAAATTTCTCTTAATTTGCTTTAAAACACAGGCCCATGGTATTTTTCATCAGCTTCTTCAATTTTTAACATAGTAAATTCAGAAGTAGTACTATATACTTTTTTAGTAATTTTAACAGTTTTTTAAAAGACACTATTAATATAATCTTTAACATTATCGATATTTTTATTTTCTTTTTAAATATTATAAATTTTATTCTATTTAATTTTTCAATACTTGAAAAAGAGAAAAAAAAATAAGAATTCATAAATAAAAATAATAAAACCTGTATTTGAAAATTATTCTAATTCTTAATCTCCTTTATTTTTATAATTTTAAATAAACGATTCTCCTTCATTATCTACATATAATTTCAACTTTAAACATTTTATAAAATTAAATATAAAAAATTATATATATATATATATATATATATATATATATACTATTATATATATATATATATATATATATATATATATATATATATATATATATATACATATTCGCGATATTATATGGCTTCTTCAGTTTAATATATAAATTACAAAGGTGATTTCGGAGGAGTTTTTACATTTTTTAAAGCTTTTTTTAATTTATTATTTCCGCCAAAAACTAAATAATTTATTTATTTTTAAGACCATGTTTCACTTTCTAAAGGCTTTATATATGATAATTATACTCCGAATGTTTAGTGCATTTATGCGCATTATTCGCATAAGAAAATACCATTATTTATTGAAACATAATTATTTTGATCTTGTTTATCGCATTCAAAACATGTATTATTAAGTTCTATTAATTTTTATAATGTTTCTTGATATTTTTTCATTTCTTTTATTTTATTTTAATATTTTAAATTTAATAGAATAATGTAGATATATATATATATATATATATATATATATATATATTTATATATATATATATTTTTATATATTTAAATGATTTATTTTATTTTTTTATATGATTTTTATTATAAATTGAAAATATTTATATTATAATTATATCTTTTATTTAAAAATTAAAAAAAGATATATATAAAAAAATATATATTTAATATTATATAGTTTAATTTTTTATAAGAAAAATATTATATGATTTCTTACATAAATGATAGAAGAAGTATTAAAAAAAAAGAAAAAAAAAGAAGCTTTTTATTATTTATTTTATTAATAGAAATCGGTTTAGTAATATTTTTTTTAGCATTATTTTTTTATATTTTGGGAGTATTCTTATTGTTCAATAGAATGTCATTTTTATTAGCAAATGTATATAAATAATAAAATAAAAAAAATTAAAAACTTTTTTAAGTAAAATAAAAGATTTTATTTTTATTAGGAATGTATTTAATAGTTGGTTTCTCATAAACCCTTTCATTTTTTAGCAAAAAAAGTAAATAATAAAAAATATATTAAATATATGATTTTAAAAATATAATATTTAAAAGGTAATTTTAGAGCATCGATTATTTATTTTACAGGCTTTTTGATTATTTTATATAGATTATCGTTTGTAGGATTTTGTGTTTAATTATATGGATTATTTTTATTATTTAGAACTTTCCTTCCCTTATTATATGATCCATTATGCAGATTACCAATGATAGGAAAATATTTGAGTATTATATATTAATAATATATATATATATTTTATAATTAAAAAAAAAAAAAGAAAATAATAAATTCAGAAATACATTAGATAATATTGCTGGGACAGGTCCTTAAGTTTGATTTTTTATTAAAAAACAAATATCCGATTTTTATTATTTAAGAAAAAAAAAATATAAAATAAATATTATATATATATATATATATATATAAATATTAAGATTTTATATATTTTTTATTTATTTTTATTTAATTTTTTTCAATATTTTATGTATTTTTTAGTATATTAATTTCATTTTTAATATAAAAAGTTTTTTTTTAATTTTTATATTTTTTTTTTATTTTCATTTTAAATTATTATTTTATAAAGCCTTTTATAATTCTTTATATCCTTTTTAAATAAAATAAAAAACTGTTTCTTCATCAGTCTCAACATCATCATCTTAGATTAAATCAATTTATTTTTATTAATTTTAAGATAACTCTTATTCTTAGTCTTTAGTTTCTATATATAGAGGAAATTCATAGTGTTTTGTTTTGCTATTTTATAAACTAATAAATCTAATATTATCATTGATATTTATTTTTTGAATTGTATATTTTTATTTCTTTTTGATTGTGAATTATTTAATTTAAATTTATGTGTTGAATTCAATTTTAATAGAATTCATTTTTTTATTCTTTTTTTAATTTTCTTTTTTTTGAATATAAATTTTTCTTTTTTTAAATTTTTTATTATTTAATTTCAAGCTAAATTTTTTAATAAGCTTAAAAATACTAAAAAAAAAAAATTTAATAAAAATTATATAAACAGTATAATTATTAAGAATAAATATATTGTTTTTAAATTATATTAAATTTATTATATTTTGACAAAATAAATTTAATTAAAATATAAGCTTTTTAATATTATTCACAAAAAAAATAAAATAAAATGTAACATAAATCATTGCCATAAAGTCCAGTTTCAAACAATTTAAAAAAATTTCAAAGTGATATTATATTTATTTGAATCATATTAATATAATAAAAGATGACATAAAATAAAAATATTTAGAATAATTTTAAATATAATAATCTCTAAATTAAAATAGTATAAAAGCAGTTAGATAAATAATAGGTCAATCATTAAATTAAGACTAATACAAAATTTAATAAATGAATATATAAATAGTGTAGTTAATATTTAATTATTATATTATTAAATTTTCTATAAATAGTAATTTAAATGAAAAAATATAAGAATTAACAAACGATAATATAAATTTAACTGAATATATAAAGTATTAATATTTTATTTTATTATTTAAAGCAAATAAAAAGAACTTTAAAAGAGGAAAACTAATCTTATTAAAAATAATTTTCAATTTAAAGTATCTAAAATTTTATTAATATAAATAATTATTTTAAAAGATTAGTTAAATTTAAAAAAATAATAATATAATTAAGCTGATAATAATAATATATAAAAAATAATGGAATTAGAATAATAAAATTAGAGTCTATAAAATTAAATTGAAACTATAATTCAAGATAATTATGCTTTAGTTAATAAAATATAAAACAATAATTAAGAAAAAACAGAATTTTAATAAAGTTATTTTAATCAAATTAATAGCTTGAAAAAACAAATAAATTAAAAAAACGAATAAATAATGAAAATAGAGTATATTTTCATATTTTCATATTATTTTTATTATTTTTTTTTTTTCTATATATATTTAGATAAACACATAAATAATAATTTTAAATAGAAATTTCAAATTTCTAATAATTAATATAGTAAAATTAATATAAAATATTTTATTTAATTTTTTTTTATCCTTTTTTATTTAGAAATTTAGAAGGATTAATTGTTGAATTAAGAAATAAAATAAATTTATAATATTAGATTTTAGGAGAAAAAGAATTATAAATTAAATAATTATAATAGAACTTGAAAAAGTTAATGGAAGATAAAATAAAAAATTAAATAATTAATTAGGATTATAAAGTATAAATAAAAAAACGTTCTGAAGATAATATTTCAAGTAAATAAGCTTTTAAGTAAATTTTTTATATCATTAATATTTTTATTAAATAAATTAAATAGGCAATTATGAAAAATCACAATTTATAGAAAAAATATAAAAAAATGAAAAATTTAAATTATTGTAAATATTAGTTTATTCTAATATTCATAATTGAAATAAAATGTTTAAAAAAAATACATAAATATAAATATAATTATATATGTATATATAAAGATATTTATATAAATAAATAAATTTTATATATATTATAAATGTATATTTAATCTTAATAATTTTATATTTTAAATTAAATATTTATATTTTATATATTTACTTCGATATTGTATTTAATTAAATAATATTAATCGGTATTAAATGTATTTTTTTTTTATTTTTAAAGCTTTTTTTATAAATAAAACATTATTAAATTTTTATTTAAATAATATATTAATAAATGTTCTTATATATTAATAAATATTAATAAAAGAAAATATTACAATATATTTTTATATTTTCATTATTTTTTTATTTTTATCATATTTATTTAATTAATAATTAAAATATTTATAGTCTTATTTTAATTTTGACAGTAACTGTTTTAATCACAACATAATTTAAAACACGTTTTTTTATAACTATATAATTGTCGAATTCTTTTACTTTAAATTTTATTATAAGTATAAGTTGAATTAATTTTAAATATAAAAATAATTACATAATTTATTATTTATTTATATATATTATTAATTTATTACTATATTTTAATAATTTTTTAAAAGATTAAAAAAAAAAAAAAAAATTAAATAAAATTACATTACATTTTTTGAAACATTTTTATTAAACCTAATTTAATAAATATATATTTTTAAAAAAAATATTTTTTTTTTTAATATTTTCCTTAAATAAAAAAAACAATGGACCAATTTTAAGAAGAAACCCAAAAAACAAAGCCTCCAAAAAAGCAATTTATCGTCCGTAAGAAAATTGAAGACGATATAAAGAATTCCAAGCAATATTTCCAAAATAATCCCAACTTAAAACTATATTAACCCCAACCAATGAAGGCTTCTTTTAAATCTAACATCCGTAAATCATCGATTTCTTAATAAAAGCCTACAATAATCAACCTCCCAAACATCTAAGGCCTTCCCCAAAACGAAAATAAGCATCGTGAAACCACCATATACTCATAAAAGACTATAAAATCCCAAGAACAACCTGAAGACTACAAAAATATGCCAAATTAAGAAGAATATATACCACAAGTATAAGGTCCTTAGATCGAAATGGACCAATATGATGTTAGTTTTATCATTAATACAGGTTTAGTGGCTTTCGATAGTGTTTAAGTGAGAAACATAGGGACTGCATCTATATATTATGAATGGAAAAGAATAGAAAATGAGAAATAACATAGTGTAAGTTTACAAGATCCGGAATAGAAATTTTTCTGTCATCATGAATAAAATGTCATAAAGCCTGGATAGTAGAAAAAGTTTATTTTTTCCTTTATGTCGAAATTAACGGGGACTTTTTACGAAGAATGGGAATTTAAATGTGAACCACCTAATTAAAATTAGGTTAAAAATTTAAAATTGTCCGGACACTCAATTGACGTTGATAATTTGAAAAACTGGAGGGGAAATTTCGATGAAAATAACTATAAATAATTCCTATATAAGAGTATGGGGGAAGTAATTGAAGATATTCTAGGTAATGTGAGGACTCCGACACCCCCTCTACCCGATCTGAAAAACGAGGAAGTGCGAAGAATAGAGTTTGAAGCAAAAAATGAATATTACAATCTTTTTTATAATGATTTAGTGATGAAATGGTGGTTTTAGTTAGAAAATGATATATATGAGAAGCTTAAATTGAATAAATAAGAGTAGTATTGGGACCTTAACGTGGATTATATAAGGAGAATTATTGAGAAGGTAGAAGATGAGGATGATAGGGCTTTTTTTATGAAAAGATTTAATAATTATTTCGAGTTGAATAGAAAAAAACCAATCGAAAGATCAGAAATCTACCCTTTAGTTCGTGAAAAAATGAACAATATTATTAATAATATTGCAGTGTTTTCAGACAAAAGTCGAGAGGAATTATAAATGTGGGACTTTATTTTTAGAATTCCTTAAGAAAACTAATCTTTTTTTTCGGAAGATGAACTGAAAAAGCACGAAGAGGAAAACTAGAAACTGAAATAAGACTGGATGAAAAAAACGAAGAAAAAAAAATGGACTGATGAAGATGAAAAAAAATAAACGAAGATTATAAAAATGCCTTTTATGGAAAAATTTAAAATGAAATTTATACTTTTTGGGACTCCTTTGAGGAAAAAGAGTTGTTTTTGAGAATTTACTAAAAAATGGATTAATAAAAAGGAGATTTAGGAGGGTTTTTTGAATCTTTATTAAGAAAATAATCCGTTAAAGATCTTGAATTAGAAGGTAAAAGAGTACTTTTAAAGGTTACTTTGAAAATAAAAGACACTATAGAGGCTTTGGAGTCAAAAAGAAAACACGAAAATAGAATTTTAAAGGAAAAGAAGAAGAAGAACTGCGAAAAATAGAAGAAGAAAAGGCTTTATAGGAAAAGCTTTTGAAGGAGAAAAAGAAAATGGGTAAGAAAGTAATACCTAAAGGTAAAAATATACCAGAAGAAGTTAAAATAGAGGAAAAAAATTATGATATTTCATTTTTAGATGAAGATTGTGTATAAGAAATCATCGAATAATTAAAATTTTTAATCGAAAAATAAACGAAACTAGTCATTTTAATTATACACTATGATATTCCGTTAGGAGAGTATAAATTGACATCTTCAGTGAAGTTTTTTTTTGAATATTTAAAGAAATAAATGGAAAGTACCCAAATTTCTTTCAATGAAAATAGTACTTTGATTGAAAATTTCGATGAAAAAATAGAAACCGAATTTTTTCCAGAAAACTCAATTTTGGTATTGGAAAATGCTTTTTTTTAGCCCGAAGAAATCCAATTTAAATTCGATGAAAATAACGCACTTGTTAAATATAATTTAGATGACATTTAATAGTATGTTAATGCCCTTTCAATGTATTGTCCAGTCTTTGTACTAGATGATAAGGACAATTTATTCTCGAGATATTCGTCTGTGATAAGGATTAAGGCTGAAAATAATGTCTTAGGGCTCAATCTGGCTAATTATATTCATTAAATAGGACATTTAGTTAGTTTTGAGAAGAAACCGTTCATAATGTTTGTTGGAGGAGGATTATCTGCTGAAAAAATTTAAGGTTTGGATGTACTTTTAGAGTTTGTGGATGAATTACATTTATATGGGGAAATTGGAATGATGTTTTATATTGTATAGAAGTTAGATATTGAAAAAATAAAGCTTAGTTTTTTATAACAATGGAAAATAAATAGTCTAGAAAGAAATATTATAAAAAATATTTTATTAAAAAAAAAAGAGAAAATATATCTTCCAGTAGATTTTTGTATTATATAAGACTTAAATATAGAAGGAATAGAGAAATACTCACATTCCTGGTTTTAAAAAGCTTAAGAAACCATCTAAAATTTCCCTCCGAGAATTTTAAAAGAAAAATAGCAGCAAGAATAAATATAAGAAACAGATGATAAAAATACTAAATAAATAGGAGAAAATAGTCAATTAATAGGAGATAATAGTCAATTAATAGGAGAAAATAATCCATAAATAGAATAAAATAGTCCATAAATTGGAGATAATGACGAATAAAATAATATACAATAGGAAGAAGAGGAAGAATATGAAGAAGAATATGACGAAAATAACCCTTCTTAGAAAAAAAACTCTTTTAAAAATAAAAACTATAATGAAATTATTGAAGATAATACTATAGAGGAATCATTTGAGTATAATTATGAAGCTTAATTCCCTGAAAATTATTTAATTGTCGATTTGGGAGAATAAAGTTTGCAAAAATATCAGAATAAGTACCCGAAAAGGAAGAAAAATAGGATGGATAGACAGTCTGAGTATTTTTTAGGGAAATAATGCATTTTTTGAAGGGAATAAAAATGTTTCTAAGTGTCTATTTAAAATGCAGTAGGATAAAAAAAAAAGACTGGAAGAATTAGTCAAAAATAATAATGATTATAATTATATTAACGATGTTTTAGTATTCAGTTTTGGGAAAGAACTAGAATAAGAATTAAATTTCTTTGAATTAATTGAGAAGTAATAAAATTTTGAAAATAATGGAGAAAATAACACAGAAAATTCAGAAAATAATGAACATAATTCCGAAAATATATAAGAAAATTCAGAAAATATAGAAAATGAGGAAAATAATACAACTTTAAAAACAAAAATAAATAATATTAAGGAAATTTCAGATTTCTATTTAAAGGATAGTCTTTTTGCACTTAAAATTTTAAGTGGAAATTATATTGAAAGTTTATAAAATATAGAAACTTATAATAAAAAAACTGAATCTAATTTAGAGGATGAATTATCATTTTTAGATTGAAATTATTTTATCGTTTTTCTATATATATAAATAAAACTATTATTCATTTTTTTTTTAATATAATTTAATCATTTTTATCTAAATAATTAAATGTTTCTTATCTTTAAGCTGTATTATTTTATATAAATGGATGTTAATAAGCTGTATTTAAATCCATTCTTTTATTAGGATCTTTTACCAGTATTTTTTTTATAAAATCAACCCCTTCAAATGATATAGGACCTGAAAACTTTAAATCTCCCTATATATAAAAAAATAATAATATATTTATATTAGATATAAATATATTAATATTTACCTTAACAACTTTATCAAATGTGGCATCATGATTTTTCCCTGTAAAAGGAGCGTTTCCAAAAATCAGTTCATATACAAGAATTCCTACACTCCAAATATCTACTGAAAAATCGTATTATTTGCCTTCTACCATTTCTGGGCTTACATAATCTAAAGTTCCGCAAAATGTTTATCTCATTTTATCTTTTTCCACAAAAGTAGCATAACCAAAATCACATATCTTAAGTATTCCCTTATAAAATTAAATAATATTATATATATATATATATATATATATATATATATATATATATATATATATATTTTTGAAATTATTTTTATTATTACATTATTTAATATAATGTTCTCAGGCTTAATATCTCTATGTACAATTCCTCTTGCATGCATATATAATAAACCTTCAATTACTTATCTTACATATAAAGAAGCCTTCGTTTCGTTATATCTTTTATATGGTTATTATTTTAAATCAGCAAACAATTCACATCCACAAGCTAATTCTTAGATTAAATATAAACTATCGTTTTCATAAAAATAACCATATAAACTAACTATATTAGGATGAGATAGCATATATTAAGTTTTTATTTCATTTAATATATCTTAGGTTAGTTTATATTCTATTATAGTAGATTTTTTTATTTATTTAATTGCAACTCTAAATCCTGTTTATTTATCGCTATAAATATTAGTATAATTAAATTATGTTTTTTTTTAAAAAAAAAATATATATATAAATATATATATTATATATATATATATATATATATATATTATATATATATATATATAATTATAAATTTTATACACTGCTGAGTATACATCAGAAAATTTACCACTTCCTAATTTTTTACCTAACTTAAAATTTTAAATTGAATTTTTTTTATTGAAACTATTATCTTATAAAGAAATTTAAATACTCTATGTTATTAGTCCATTAGGCTCAAAATATACTTAATTATCAATATTTGGATTATTTTTTTCCGTTATAATTTATTTAGCAAAAATATCTAAATTACTCATATTTTTACCTTCGTTTTTAACACTTTTAGGCCCCTAACTTACCCTTCCACTATAAGCTGGGGAATTCTACGTATTTTTCTATAAATATGCTACATTATTCTATTCTAAATTAGGAATTTTATTCTTCAAATCAGTAACTTATTATTAAAAGTTATCTTTTATAATTAAATTATCAAAAGATTTATTAGAATTAGTATTCGAAATTAAATCTTAATAGGGTTTTTTTCTTTTCGCAGATTCCATTATCGATTCAATTTATAAATTTTAATCACTCTCATTTGAATATTTCTAAATATTTTTTGGTGTATTAACTTTTTAATTTACATTTTAAGTATTTTCAAAAGAAATAATATTTTTAGGATTTTAAAAAGAAGATGTATTTTTTTAACTTTCATTATCTAAAGGAATTTTTTACATATAATGATCTTTTTTTCTTTAAATTAGTCTTTTTTTTCTTAAAATTATTCTTTTATTTCTTTAAATTATTCTTTTTTTCTTAAAATAATAAACAGTTTTTCTCATCTTTTATCTCGTCCTTTATATTGTTTTTTTTCACATCTTTTTCTCTTCTTATTTTCTTCTTTTTTTCCTCTTTTTTTTCATTTATTTTTTCATTTTTTTACTCGTCTTTTTTCTCGTCTTTTTACTAGTCTTTTTTCTCGTCTTTTATATCGTCTTTTTTACTTTTTTTTCAGAAGGAAACTCCTCCTTATTTTTTTTAAATTATTCTAATATTTCGTCTATTATTTTTTATTATTATCCAGGAGTAATATTATGATTTTCTTTATTTTCATTGCTTTTTTTTACTCTAAATCATCTTTATATAATTTGTTTCCCAGAACACATGTTTAATCTGTATATAATACACTTTTTGAAGATTTTCGGAAGAGCTTTATATTATTTTCATTAAAAAAATCTTGGCTTTATTAATATTCTTCATATTTATTCTAAAGTAAATTATATAATGATGAAAATAACATTTCTATTTCTTTTATTTTCTTTAATGTTTAAATAATTAATTTAGATTCAATTTGTAAATTTTTAAAAAAATCCAAAGCCTTTTCTTCTAAATCACAACATTCTATTTCAAAAATGCTTTTTTTTCGATTAATTTAAATACTTTTATAAGACAATAACATTTTTTTTTTATATATATATATTAAAATTAAATTCTTATTTTAATATTAATAAATTATGATATATAAAAAAACTTTTTTTTTTTTTAAAAAAAAAAAAAAAAATTAAATAAGAATTTTGAATATTTTTTTTGTATTTAAATTATAAATTAATTTAAATTATTTAAATTTAATATAAAAAGAATTATCATAAAAAATAAAAATATAAAATAATTAATATATCATATAGGTTTTATATATATTTATTTTATCCTATCTTACTATAATTCTCGAAATAGCCAGCGTAGCTCAGTTGGTTAGAGCGCGAGTCTCATAATCTCGAGGCCGAGGGTTCGAGCCCCTCCGCCGGCATTTTTTTTTATTATAAAAATAAAAAATTATATATTTAATTTTTAATTAAAAAAGAAAAAATATATAATAAATTGGGTATTTTTATTAAAAATATAAATATATATATATATATATATATATATATAATTAAAATATATATTCATTTTTCTATTTTATATTCTAAATAATTATTATTTATTATATTTAAATTTTTTTATTTTTAGGAAGTTTTTGCTTTTAAATTAACTTTGTATTTTTTCGTTATTTTATGCATTAATTATAAATCAGTTGTTAATTACTTTACACTATTTTAATTTTGAATTTTTTATTATTTAATAATAGAATTTTATATAGATTATTAACAAATTCCAACCTTAGATTTTTATTATTATTCTAAATTAATAACAGAAATAGATTTTTTTCTTTTTTCAAAATTATTAATTTAATTATTAATTAATTTTGTTTCCTAACAATTTGAATTTATAAATCTAGCACTTTCTACATTTACATCATTTTCAGTTTTTACCATATCGTTTATTTATTTTTATAATCCAAATGATTCTCTAAGTAATAATTAAGAACTTTTTTATTTTTCTTTTTAAAATTATAAAGAATCGGTTGTTTAAGTACTTATTTTGAATGTTTTTAGACTATTTTCATTATATTATTCATCTTTTTTTTATATATTTATAGAAAATAAAGGAGTTTTGGTAATTGTAGACATTAAAATTTAAAGAATTGATATAAACAAATATTAATATTTTTGATTTTGGACAAGTTTTATAAAATAATTCTCATTAATAAATTTTTCTCGAAATATATTTAAGTGATATTTATCGTTTTTAATAATTTAAAAATACTAATTTTATAAAAAAATTATTTCTTCAATATTTTTTGAACCTTCTTTTATTTTCTAAAGGTCAGTTTCATCTGAAAATATACTCGAATCACTACTTGAAGGCGATTTTTTACACATTTTATGATAATTTAATTTATTATTCAGTTAATTTATAGTATCATATTGTTATAATTATTTCTATATATATATTTTTATGTATATATATATATATATATATATATATAGTAAATATACTTTTAATGTATTTATTTATATAGTCATATTTTATATTAATGTAATGTAATATTTTTCATTAAAATTAATATTTTTTGAAGAATCATTAGAAATGTCTTTTTTTATATTATATAATATAAATAAAAAATTTACTAGTATTTTTCGTTAAATTGGAAAAATTTGTTAATAACTTTTTCTTTTTATTATATTAACAAAATTAAATATTTAAAAAAGGTATTATATTATATACTTATTAAACTTAATGATTTATATAATTGTAAAAGTTTTAGGTATTAATCATTTTTTTTTGTTATAAATAAGTAAATTATATATAAAAAAAATTTATTTAATTAATTTAAAAAATAACTATATAACTATATTATATATAAAATTTAATTTCTATATTTACAACAATAAAAATACTTAAGTACTTTAATTTCTTTTTATATCTAAATAAAATAAATTTCTTAATTATTTTTTATTATAAAAAATAAGAAAAAAGCCCATGTATTTTTATTAATTATTATCCTATACATAATTATTCTTATTCTTTTATATACTTCCTGATTTAATATACCTATAATACTCAAAAATTACCTATTTATTCCCATAAGACTACTAAAAATAGATATATTTGCCTTTTTTAACAAATTTAATGACATATTATTCATTTTCGTTTTTATATATGTTAATATATAAAGGCAAATACTAATTTTTTGAAAAATATAAAATCTAAAAGGATAAAAAATGGCCTTGGGAAGACCCTAAAAATACTAATATATGGAAATAAACATTAAAAAAACATTAATGAATAATTTTGTGAATATTTTTGTGATATAATTTGGATTTTTACATATAGAAACTTTACTAAATGGTGTTCAAGTAGAAACAGACTAAATGTTTTTCCCTTCAAAAACCGAAAATTTCCTAAGCATATTAATTCTCTTATTTTTCCATGATTTTTGCTTTTATTTCATCCACCGTTTCCAACACTAAAAGCCCATTTATTAATATATACATAAAATACACCACTAATATTACCAAAATGTATGTATTGCAGGTCAATATTTTCATCCTATAGATTATATAATAACTATACTAGCACCAACATATATAATGTTTAAGTTTTTGAAAAAAAATTGCATATAATTAGCCTTTGTATGTGGGTTTTTATCATGAGTATCAATTCTATAGACGAACATTCGGGTTATGAATTCCCTTGGAGTCCTTTTAATTTGACCAAATATAATGTTTCTGCTGAATTCCATGAATTTCACCATTTTAGTAATACTGGCGCTTTTGGATCTATTTTTAATTTTTACGATAAACTTTTTAAAACAGATTTAGAATTTAATAAATTTAAAAAAAAAAAATGAATTAAAAAATTTTCTAATATATATTATTTATTTTTTTCCAAAAAAAATAAAAAAAAAAACTATTAAATAAATATTTTTTTGTTTTGTTTTTTTTTTTTAAAAAAATAAAAAAAAAAAATATAATTTATTTTATGATAATCCCAATAAAAACTAAACTAGAAACCTACGAAAAAAAACTCTTTTACACAATCTTATTTATTCTCGAAAAAAGCTATTTTAATCAATTTCTAAAAATCTTCTCGATATTCATCTAAACCTATTAAATAATATATATATTGTCCAAATCTCCACATTCAGAGTGGCTTTATTCTCATTCATAAGGCCAATATGTAGGAAAAGCTTCATAATATATAATGTTTAGTCCGTATTTCTAAAATAATGCATAGAATTACAATATAGCCTTTATTTCAGTAACTATAATAAATATATTTATGATTTCATAGTTTTTTTTGCTTTCTATAATATAAGAACCTGGTAAAAAATATAATTATCCCATATTTTATTCCATTTAAGCTATATTTATTAATATTCTAACAGAAATACTATACCTTCCTATATAAGATTTACTCTTAACAAGCATAAACTGTAGTTAAAATGCGGAAAATACACTAATAAATAATTTTAATTAAAAGCAGTGTTTTTCTCCTTAAAATATACTGCAAATTTCAATTGGTATTTTTACTTTTTTTGTGCTTTTTTTTCACCAAATTTTAACCAAGTAAATTTTCTTCGAAATAAAGCTTGAAAAAACCAAAAAAATCAGTAAAATTTCCGGAAAATACGAAACACTAATTTCCTATTTTCAGACATTATTGGCCTTTAAATCTAATATTTTCAACTAAAAAATTCAAAGCATTATTTTCTCTTTTATCCTCCTTATATTCTCCCTGTATATACATTATTATAACCTCTCCTATATAGACGAAAATGATCTCGTAATGCATAAAATCTCCAAAATTTAAATCTAAACCATAATTTCATCCCTAATCTCTCTTTTAATCTACTATACGGGCATATTTACTTCTTCTTCGATTTTTATATTATATATAACCACCCTTATAGGCTTTTTAATCTTGAATATTTTCCAATAAGAAATTTCCTATACTCTATTATCGAAGAAATCTTCCGAATACCAAAACGCAGATGAGGCTTTTTAACAGTTAAGGACAGTATACCTAGCTTTGTAAGACTATGAAAAGAACACTATTATATTAAATGGGTTTTATAATTAACATTTAAAGGATTGTCCAAAAATATTGTGTCCTTCGAGAGCTCCTAAATCTCAAATTTTATAATTTAAAAAAAGCCTAAATATTTAAAGTGAAAATGAACTATAAATTCTGCTTTATTTTATAATCTCGATTATATTTTAAAATAATATAATATAATTTCGAAATGATTAAAAATTAAAAATTTTCTATTGTTTATTTCTCTTAGACTGTTTGTAAATTAAAGACTAGATATAATAATGGATATCTTTTGTAGATTTATAAAGTGCTTCTTTTTTTTAGAGATTTTAACTTTTTTATATTTAAAATTAACTAGAATTTTCCGAGGAAAAAAACTCTACTTTATTAGATTTTTCATAATAAATATAAACTGTAGAAAAAAAAAGTTTCTTTTTGAAGTAAAATTTCCTCTAATCCGCTTAAAATTTTCTCTCTTTCTGGTCTGAATTGGCTGAATAAATCCCCAATTCTTCCCTTCTTTTTGCTTCTGCTAAAAAAATACTCGCCTCCTCAACAATTTGTGAATAAGAATTCCAAAAACTCAAAAAATCTTAACAACTTTCTCCCGAAATAGTCCGTCTATACTTTTTATATACCATCCAAATACACGAAAAATAGTCTAATAATATCGAATTTCCTGCCCAAATTGACGAAAACTAAAGCTATCTAGTAAAAAAGGACAAAAAAATTCAAGAAACAATCCCAAATGTTAATTTTACGAGCGCAAATATCCGTATAACAGCCGAAGATTCAAACTTAGGTCTCATATAAAGCCTAAACATGGAAGTTTTAAGGATCTTAAGCATATCTTCTCAATCTAAACTACTAAACTCGAATATATCTAACATAATGCCGAATATATACGGGAAATAACACAATAGTTTCATCTAAAATTACCTAAATACACAGGCAGAAAAAATATTGAATTCCACTCAAGACTTTTTTATAAAAACTTCATCCGACTTAATTATTGGAATTAAATTAAAAGTGAAAAATCTGTACGGATTTACTAGTGGAAGTGTATTTTTGGGTACTTTTTATATCAAAAGCAGTCTTTTTTAGAATTAAATTTACATTTTAGTGGATAAAGAGGGTATTATAGATAGTTTTACGGGAAATGCCATATCTTGTTTAAGAATAAACTCAAGGAAAATTAAAAAAAAGGAAGTTTCTATTGATAAATATATACCGAATTTTTTCAGATAATTAAAGGATTTCAAAAGTAGTTCAGGAAAAATAATTTAATTTGAAAAATAATATGGAAAAGTTAACGTGTCTGATATTTTTTTTCTCGGGAAAAATTAAGGCTTTATTATAGAAATTAAAATGGAATAAAATCTCTAGTCTAAAACTTTTAATTAGATTTAAAAATAGGAAAATTCTTAAATTTCAACTTATAATAAATAACGTATTTCTTTGACTCCTTAAAATATAAATGCATAGACATTATTTTTTTACTTTGATTTATAATTTCTATAGTACAGAGCATTTTTTAAAACAGAAAATAAAATACAAAATAAAAATAATAATAATAATGAAAACTTTATTTTTCTAGAAAAAAATGATACGGATTTCGAAAAAGGAATACAATAAATGGAAAAATATATAGACGAATGGATTAAAAATTACAAAGAAAAAGATGAAAATTGCGAAAAAAATAATTTATATACAATAAGTGAAAAAAATTAAATTAAATACGATAAAAATATACGAACAATGATGCTTTACTAAAACAAAATCTACGATTAAATGGATTTGTAAAAAATGATGGAAAACGAAGAAGATTTATTAGATAATGATAAAGATAAAGAATAAGCAAATATATAAGATTAAAATGCATTAATTGAGAGTAATGACCATTAGTAAATAAATAAAGTATAAACACATATATATATATATATATATATATATATATATATATATATATATATATATATATATATATATATATATATATATCCTATATCCTATATCCTTTATATTTTTATATTAGATTTTAAGTGATAAATAATTATTTTAAGAATTTTTAAGCAATAAAAAATATGATATAAATTAGGATATTATATTTTATTTAAAAAATTTTGTAATTATACTTTTATCTATAATAGTATTGTATATATTATTTGATTTCTTTTACTATGGTATTTAAATTTCTAATACTGTAATTTCATATGACTATTTAAACACTTCTTTTTTATTTATTTCTAATTTATAACATATAGTTTCTTTGTTACATATTATGAGATGTTTAAACGAGGGTTTTTTTTATCAAAAATAGTCTATATAAGATCCTGAGAGAACTACAATACATGAGAAATTAAAAAAGATACAATTTTTTTTAAACTGACACTGATTATCTGATTAATAAAATTTATTCAAATCAAATCGGCGTAAGTACATTAATGAAAAACATTTTTTCTGAACAAAAATAGATATCTCTTTCTCTAAAAACCACCGACTAATAGATAATTGAATACAAAGAAAATTTATATTAAGGCACCTAATAAGTACTAACTAAATTAAATCATCTAAGAGAAGTATAAATGGGTTCTTTGACTGAATAAGACTTTGACTTTTACTAAATAACATATAATTTTCAAAATCCCATATTATAAAAATAACAAGAGTATATAATCGAGCAATAAACACAAATTAACACTGATTTAAAAAGAAACTTTTCAAATCAATAACTAATCATGTTTTTAGGATTTGTATTAATAACTATTACTATAACCTTTAAATTAATACTATATATGATTTTATTGAGAAAATCTTTCCAAATAATTAGCCTATTATCTACTATATAATAAAACGATATAAAATAAAATATACATAACTGTGATAATTTCATTTCTAAACTCACTAATTTCGAAGAGGAAAACGAAAAATCGGAAAACTCAGATTAAAATCTATTAAATGATAAAAAATCTAACAAAGAATCCGAAATGTATTAAAAAAATTCCTTTCAAAAATTCAATATGTAGGTTAATAGGTAAATTTTGCATTAATTTTTTAAGTTTTGGTGGATTTTCCCTTATTTTTTATTACTATCTTTGTCTTGCTTATATACTGGATTATCCTATTCTTTTAGTTTTCAGTATTTATTGACAATGGAAAATTTATAAAATGAATCTCAAATCATCTTCTCATTAGAGTCTCAATTTAAAATTATGTAAAACCTTCTTATGGATAATATTTTATTTGGTAAAAAATAAATAAATATTGATTTTTTGAAAAAATAAATCGAATAAATGTATGAAAATATTAATCTTTTGGAAAAAATCACTATAATAATATAAATGACCTTCCAAATGATTATAAAGCTTTTTTTTAGCAACTTTTTTCATAAAATAAAATTTGCGAGTTATAAGGTTTTAATAATGATGACGATTTTGAGGCTTGTTAAAATAAATTCGATAAAATTCTTACTTAAGGCATGAATGTTATATTAGTTAAATTAATCGAAAACATTATTTATTTTTTGAATTAAAATAACTTTCCATATGGAAGTTAAAATAAGTATGAATTTGCGACTTCTTAATAAATGTACTAAATTAATTATTTTATATAAAAAATAAGGGTTTCATTTAGAAATCTTAACGAATAATTTATTAATGGATTATATTCATTTTCCGATAAATTTATATCTATTGAGGATTACACTTTTAATTTCTATTATTTTCCTATCATTTTTCATCTGCTTTTTTTTCTATATACCTATTATTAATAATATTGAGTAAGAACTAAATTAATAAAAACAAATCCTTTTATTTATTCCTTTACAATAATTATCCAAAAACTATGCAATTAGACAATATATATTAAAATGTATAAGATAAAGTAAAATAGATAAATGAAATATAATATATATATTTATTTATATAT
The DNA here is from genome assembly GCF_000220395.1 of Ichthyophthirius multifiliis. Classification (NCBI taxonomy): domain Eukaryota; phylum Ciliophora; class Oligohymenophorea; order Hymenostomatida; genus Ichthyophthirius; species Ichthyophthirius multifiliis. Next base: position 21,525 of record NW_004086029.1, read on the forward strand.
ATATATATATATATAAATATTTTTTATTTTATTCATAATTTCGAGAAATAAAAATCTGGAAAAAGAATATTTTGATTCCTAAATTCTTACATAGAAAAGACCCTAGTTATATTTTCTTAATTTTCTCTTATTTTTTTTATTTCTTCATTTTCTTTTTCATGATTTTAAGCAACTAAATGTATTTCTAATCTCTTTTTATTTTAGAAAAATGTTTCTTAAAATTAATTTTAAATATCTTCTAAACTAATAAATTCAAGTTCATCTATCAATCTATTTTCTATAATATTAATAAAAATATATAATATATATAAATATAAATATTTTTTATATACTTCTATCAAAAACATATTTATTTTCTACAATTTCATTCCAAAATCTTTATTTTTCATCAAAAATACTACAGTCTTTTTATTTAATTTTATTTAAAAAACTCTTTTTATAACTATCAAATTCAACTTCATTTAACTATTTTAATTTTTCCGAAAACTCATTTAAAAAGTTATCTACTCTTTAACTAATAAACATAGGACTTCTTACATTCGATTAAACAGTAATCTAAAAAGAAATAACTCCTCTAAAAATCTACCATGAATTTCCTACAATATATCCTAATTATTCATCAGTTCTTAATTTTTCAAAACAAGGAACTCTCATAATAATTTAAATTAAATCACAAATAATTATGTTCCTAATATTTTCCTCCTTATATTACCAATAAACTTAAAAACAACTATTGGTTTCTTCCTTATTTAATTTTTTTTCATAAAAATAAGTTTTTCCTTGTACTAATTTTACTGCTCGAATTAAAAATACGTCTTTTTCATCCAAAATATTCCCTTAAAATTACTTTTAGCATTCCAAAATGCTCTAAACGACTTTTTCCTTTTATAAATTTCCAATAGCCAGCCATTTAAATCTAACAGATTCAAAAATATTCTTTTAGAACTCCAAAAACTTCTCAAATGAAACGTCCTAAACTAAAGTTTATTCGAATTCATCTGGATTAATCCCATTAGTTTGCAAGAACCCTTAAGCAAACTGTCCTATTAATAAATAAGGCTATGCTTTTTATATATTCTAATAAGATTTGAGTAATTTCTAATATTAAATATTGAACTTTTCCTTATCCAAACATTAAAACTAGGCTACTTTTTCACATAAACTGATTAAAAAAGCTTCCAAGCAATCATTATAACCACCAACATTTATACTAATGGAACAGTTTAGTAGTCTACAGAGCATCCCAAATATGCCATTTCTGCATTATACCTAAAAGTCCTCAAATTGTCATTTAGAAGCATAATATATAGCGCAAAAAAGACACTTCTTTAAACAGGTCTTTAAATATTTTCCTTTAAAAGAATTCTCCCAGAAATAACTGCTTTCGGTTTTTTAAACAAAAAATCTTCCTTAAACCAAATTTCACTTTATTTGTTTTTAATAACATTCAAAGGAATATTATTTTCCCTATTTTAAATTTAAAAAAGGTTCATATTTTTCGGTAAAAACTAATTTTTTTCTAAAAACTACATATTTATATTAAAATTATTCTCATTAAAAAAATTTCTTAAATAATCAGGTAAATATTATATAGTATATTTAGTATTATAAACAGGTTCTTATAAAATACATTCATTTTTAAAATTTTATGAAATAACTTAAATCCTCATATTTTCAATATTTAAATTATCTACAGTTTTCTAAAAAACCTCTTCTTCGAATTTCTCATTTAAATAAGGTTAGATTAAGACATCTTCAATAGGCTAATTTTACATTCTCGAGGAAAGTACTTATAGATAATTTTAAGGTTTTTCCTTATCTTTATTTTCGAAGTTTAATTCCGACAATAATTTCTTTTCTTCGAAAACCCATTTTTAAATTCCTTTATTTTTCACCATTTTGACATATTCAAACACTATTTTTAACACTTCCTCGTATTTTTCGACTCCTTAATCACTTAAATCTATATTAATTTACAAAAACGAAAACGACCCGACCTCATTTCCATTACTACACGAAATTTCACTTGCCAAATGCAAATCTGAAAGAATTTATAATAAAGACCCTTTCCCTTCATGTCCAAAAACATGTGATAGGTAATTCAAAGGATTATTTTTATAAAGGCCCTACATATTATCTAAAATCCATTTAATTTAAAGACAATGATTATTTTAAACGGGTACAATTTTCCATATATTTCCATTTAAATTTTCCTTATTAAAGCTTTCACAACTAAATTTTTTCAAGCCTTCTAAGTCTTTATTTTTAACGCTTTCGAATTTATCCTAAACCCATTTTTCCATAATATCTAGTTCTGAGTTAGAATACACTACTAACTTCATTAAATTCGCAGAGTAATTTTTCTCGTAAAATTCAATTAATTCTTCCCTTATTTTTTCCTTATTTAAACTCATTAAATTCCCAGTCCCGAATTTTCTATACTCAGAATTTTCTAGACTCGAAAATCTAAACAATTAATGCATTCTCCAATTGTCCTAGTTTAAATTTTTCTAATGTTCACTATCTACTGCCTTCATTTCACGCTCTACACAAGATTCAAAAAACAAAGGACTTATAAAAAATTAACTAAATCTATCTAAAGCACCCTCTATTGAATTACAGGAGCTTGTAAAATAATAATTAGTCTCGTTTCCACTAGTATATGCATTAGAAAAACCGCTATTTTTCTATAAATAATCGCTATATTCACTCTAATTAGGGTATTTTTAAGTACCCATAAATAACATATGTTCAAGAAAATGGGCTAAACCGGGAGTTTCTGCAGGATCTTGGTAAAAGCCTGCTTTTACGTTTAAGGCTGCACCAGATTTTTCAGTATCATGGTCGTAAATTAATAAACATTGCATTTTATTTTTTAAAAGAAGTTCTTTATATAAACGAAGATCATTAGAACTTTTTTTTATGATTTTTTACTANGGTTTTATATTTTNTTTTAAAAATACTATATATATATATATATATATATATATATATATATATATATATATATATATATATATATATATATATATATATTTATTTTAAAACAATAGGGTTTCAGAAATTAAAAATTAAATATATATATTTTGAATTTAACAAAAAAATCATTTTCCATAATATTATGGTTTTCTCTTTTCCATAAAAGCATATAAACCTTCCATTCTATCTTCACTATGTGCAATTTTTGAATATTACATTTTTTCAATCTACAATCCTTTTTTATTATAAATTAGATTAAATTAATAAAGATATATATATATATATATATAAATATATATATATATATATATATATATATATATATTTATATATATATATTTATTAAATTATATATATATATTCATATAAATATATATAAATACCTGTTTATAAATCTACTTCATATCCATAATTAATTGATTATTTAGCTGCTTTTATAGCAATAGGCCCCTAAAAAATTTTTATTATTATAAATTTTTATATAAATGACGTTTTTCAATATTTTTTCAGCAATCTATAATCCCTTACTATAACAATTTTCATAAGAATCTTCTACATAATTTAAAATTCCTAAATTTTTAGCTTCTTCAGCAGTTAATCTATCTCCTGTAAAAATAAGTTCCTTAGCTTTGGCTATGCCAATAATTCTACTTAATTTCTAAGTACCACCTGCTCCAGGAATAATAGCTAAACCAGTTTCAGGAAGACCTAAAATACTATTTTTTGTACCTATTCTTATATCACATGAAATACCTAAAAGATTTTATTATAAAAAAAAAATTAAAGATTTATAAATATTGTATAAATATAGAGTCTATATACTATAAAATAATTATATATAAAATATATAAATAAATTTATATATTTATATATTTATATATTTATATATTTATATATTTATATATTGTTTTATATGTATTTAACCTAATTCTAAACCACCACCTAAAGCATGTCCGTCAATACAAGCAATAGTAGGAATTGGTATGTTATATAATTAATCAAATGTATTCCTTAAATTTTAAACAAAATTTTCAGATTATATACTTGTAAGAGAAAATCTTTCCTGTTCATATTTATATATATAAAAGCAAATTATATATAAAAATTAGAATATGAATAAAATATATAAACATATATTAATATTAATGTAAAATTAAAAAATTAAAAAATATTTAAAAAATAATCTAAAAATATATAAATATATACATAAAAAAATTAAAGATATAACTATTTAAAAATATATAAATATAATTTTTAAATAAAATATAAATATATATATATTTATATAAATCTATATATATATAATATATACATTTATATATATATATATATATATAAATATTATTATTTTATTATTATTTATTAACTTTTAAATCAGCTCCTGCAAC
>NW_004086028.1:0-64762 GCF_000220395.1 Ichthyophthirius multifiliis
TTTATTTTAAATAAAAAAAATATCTATTTATACTTATTACAAAAATTATTTGTTTTTTAATTAATATTTTAAATTCTTTATATAATATAAATTAATATTAAATTTAATTATATTTATAATAATATAATATTTTATTTTTTTTAATTTTTATAATATTTATTGCTTTTTTTTCTAATTTATCAATATAAGAAAAAATGATTTATAATATAAAATTATTATATAAAATATGAAATAATATATACTTTTCTTTTATTAAAATTATTTTATATTTTATTTTTATTATAATAATTTATTTTTAAAATAAAAAATATGTTAATTTTTATTTTATTTTCTAATAAATTATTTTGTTTAATATTATTAAAAAATAAAATTATTAAAAATTATAATATTTAGTTATATATATATATATAAATTAATTTTTAATTATATTTTATTATATTAATTAAATAATTATAGCAATAATAATAAAATAATATATGAATATTAAAATGTATATTAATAAGAATATTAATAATAATTATAATAATAATAATAATAATAATAATAATAATAATAATAATAATAACAATTATATTTATATATAATAATTAAATATAAATCAATAATTTTTTTTATCTTCAGGATTATTAATTCCATTATTTAAATTATGTATCTCTTATATATCATCATCCTAATATCCATAAAGTTTTATAGTTTCTTTACTTTTCATTAAGGCAGCTTCTACTCTAGCCATTAATTCTTAATCTGAAATATTGTCACCAATTTAAATTTACGGTCCACTATATCCTTATTATTTTATAATTTCTATAGTTTCTATTTAATTAGAAATTTCTTGTTCATTATAATTTTAACAATCATCCATAATCTCATCTATATCTGCCCTTTCATTTTCATCAAAAATTAGTGTTTTTGTTAAAATATATATAAATTAATCTGAATATAATCCTTATAATTATGTTATTAAATTCATTAATTCATCTTCTTTTAATATGCAATCTTCAATATTGTATATTTATTCTAAATTTTCTAGAGTAGCAGCTTCTAAAATACATAATCCTGCACTAAAAACATCGTTTTTTCTTTATTAAAAAGCTAAAAATACTTTTAAGAAGCAAATTTTTAAGGAGAAACATACATTCTTGTCATAGGAGAGCTTTTATTAGACTAAAGTGGTGATGCTTAGTTTGAATTAATTATTTTAATGGTATTTTTTTCATCTAAAAGTATATTAAATGGCCTTATATCTCCATGATTAATTCCTTTGTCCTTTAAATAAGACAAAACTGAAAATATTGACTTTATTATATACATAAGATCAGATTCTTTATAAGCATATCTGGCCATTTTTCTTTCCTAAATTTCGGTTTCGAGATCATTTTCTACATATTCATATAAAAGCCCGATTTTGAATTATGAAGAACAAAATGTTATGTCTTTTTGTGAATTAAAATTCTCTAAAACAATAAGATTTGGATGATTTAGTTGCTTATGGAATATCAATTCGGAAATTTTTTATTAATATTATTCTTCACTGGAAAATCTGATGTATGTTTCGATATATTTTTTATCAGTTTATGTATTTTATAAGATTTTTTAGTTTGGATAATGTCGATTTTATTTAATTTTATCAATTAATTTAAATTCTTTTTCATTATAAAGACAATATTAGAGATTAAGGGTTGTATTTTTATTTCCCATTTATTATATGCTATTATTAAATAAATATTATTTATTAATATTTTATTGTAATTTTTATTTATTATTAAATTTTGAATATAATTAAATTTTATTTTAAAATTTTATTTATTTGTAATTAATGTTAATGGTTTTAAAATATATTTTGTATAATAAATATTATTATATGATTAAATTTAAAAGTAAATATAAATATATATATATATATATTTATTTATATTTATATATTTATAAGTTTAATAGTTTTTTAAATATTAAATAATTTAATTAATTTTTTATTTTTACAAAAGTACATATATTATTATAGATATTTCTTTAACTTATATAATATTATGTATAATTAATATATAGTAATTTTATTTATATAATTTTTTTTTATATTGTTTTATTTAAAAAATAATTTTAAATTTTATATTTTAAATTTAAGTTTCTTTATTTTTTTTATCTATTTTTTAATTTTAATATAATTATGTTATTTTATAAACATTTAATATCATTTATCAAATCAATATAATGCTATTTTATCTTAGTTTATTATAAATAATAATCTGTAATATTTTTTCTTAATTATTTTATTTTTTAGATTTTTTTTAATTATTTTTGATAATTTTTTTATTTATTTTTTTTTTTTAATTTATATATTATAATTTATAAATTTTTGATTAAATATAAATAAAGTTAAATATTTTTAAAATTATTAAAAAAAAAAAATATTATAATTAAAAAAATAATTATTATTTTATTTAATAATAATATAAAAGTTATTATTAAAATTATTTATTATTTTAAATATTAAAAAAATATATTAATTTTTTATAAATAAATGATTTTTATTATAAAAATTTTTAAATATAAAATTTTATAATTATTTATTAAAAATTATTTTTTTAAAATAATAAATAATTTTAATTTTAATAAAGATAAAATAAAATAATAAAATATTTTTAAAAGTTATATTATAATTAAAAAAAATATTTATATACAATATTCCTGATTATTTTTAAAAAATAATATTAATATTATGATTTATTTATATAGATACTTAAAAAGATATATATTTATGTAAAATTTATTTAATTACTAAGATTTCATAAAAATTAATCGTTTTTAAATTTTATTTTAAATAAGAAAATTTAATTTATATTAATAATTTAATATTTAAAAAATTTAAATTATATAATTATATATATATATATGTATAAAAAATGCATTATTTAAAAAATATTTATATTATTAATAATTTATAAAATTAGAATAATAATAAAAATAATTTTTATATTAATAACATTAATAAATATAAAAAAATGGTTTTAAAATAAATAAATTTTTTAATTTTTAAATATATTCCTTTTTTTTATCTAATTTTTTTTATAGTAATATTTTTTATGCGAATATATGAAATCGAAACATTTTTAATAATCTATTACGTTTTTACTTTAGCCTTTTTTTTAATAATAGGCGTATTTCTTAATATAAAAACAACTATAATTAACTATCACAAGATTTTAACATGGATAATAGTGTTTATAATATCTTTTAATAATTTGATTTTTTATTTTTCAAAAACAAATAATAATAAAATATAAGAAAAAGTAATTTTTTTTATGTCTTTAAGAATTAGCATTAATTTATATATGTTTACTAATGATAATAAAATTTAATTTTTTAATTAGCTTTAAATTAAATTACGATATTACTTTTAAAATAGCATTTAATATATCAATTTTATTTTAGATTTTTCATAAGTTTGTTTAAAATGAAGATATATGCTTAAAAATGCTTTGTCTATTAATTTTTTATATGAGTGATAAAGTATTGACCTATTAAATAAATAAAATTATTAATGAATAGAATATTTTACTTTTTTTAATTGAAAATAATTTAAATAAATAATTTATTATCTATGATATTAAAAAAAATATAATAATAAATGATGATTTAGACAAACACATAAAAAATAAAGAAATAATTTAAATAATAAAAGATAATTAATTTTAAATATAAGATATTAATTAAATAAAGCTTTTTAATGATAAAAGAAATATATAATCATGCTTTTATTAAATATAATAATAAAAAGAATAAAAAATTAATAAGAAATAAATTTTAAAAACTTGTTATTAAATTTTTTATAAATTACTTTGGAAAAACAAAAAATTAAAATAAATAAATAAAATCAATTCAAAGAAAAAGTATATTTTTCAAATAATGAATATAAAATGTAAGCAAATATAATAAAAATAGATTAAAAACATACTATAGGATTAATTTAACTATAAAAATAAAATAAAATACTATAAAAATAATTAATGGATAAACTTAAAAAAATAATAAAAATTATAAATAAATATATGAAAGAACTAAATTTAAATAATACTGATATTAATATGTCAACTAGTATTTTAAATAATAATAATAAATGCAGTTAAAATATTGAAAAAAATAAACAAATATAATTTAATAATTAAAATGAAATAAGTATAAAATAAATAAATTAAGTTGTAAGTGTTTTAGATTTTAATAAAAAAAATTAAAGTTAAAATTGCAGTTAAAGCAATAACAGTAATTAAAAAATTAAAAATAAAAAAGTGGAAATAATATTAGAAAATAATATTAAGAAAAGCTTCTTTTATAAATAAAACAAAATAATATAACCAAATAATTAAGAATATTAAAAAAATAGTATTAATAAAAAAGTGAAAAATAAATATTATGATAATAATAATAATAATATTAATAATAATAATAATAATAATAATAATAATAATAATAATTTTAATTATAATTATAATTTTAGACCAATATTTAATAATAACAATGTTATAAATAATAATTAAATAAACAATATTAATGTTTTAAATTAAAATGTACATAATAATTATAATAATAATTTAATTATATATTCATAATGTAATATAAATAATTAGTATTATAAGTATTCATAAAAAGGTGATTTGATTAATCATAACAAATGTAAGTTATTAGAAATGTATTTTTTAAATGAAATTTTTTTTAAATTTTATATGAAAATAAGAATTTAATAATTATAACTATTAGAAAACTATTTAAAAGCAAAAAAAATATAAAATGAAATAATATATAATTATTCCAATTATAATTTTATATTTGATATAAATTGTTCAGAAAATAGAAATATTTTAATTTTAAAAGATTTAATTTTTTGCGAAATCGAAAGTTTTTCATTTAATAAAAGTCTATAAAAAATATGCAAAATAATAAAATATAAATAAGATATAAAAATATAAAATTCTTCCAAAATAAATAAAGAAATAAATTAGGATTTTTTAAAAATAAGTAAATATTATAACACAAATAATAATATATATGCTATAAATTAAAATTCATAAGAAACAATATAATCGCATGAAAGTTTAATTTAATCAATAATATATTATTTTTATAAAATTCATTCAAAAAACTCTAAATATGCTAAATTAAAATACTTTAAATTTGTTAAATAGCAATCCAATTTAAAATAAAATGCAATTTAGTAAAAAAACAAATTATGTTTTATCAAAATGTAAATTATTTTTAAATTCAATTCTAATGATAATTAAACTCTCAATCTGCATGAAAAAACAATTCTAATTCTTGGAACGACTCTAATAATTTTTTAATCAGTACTTATATTTTATCTAAAATACCTCATGAAGTAAAAAGCAATAAATAAAAAAATAAATAAACATATACTATTTGGATTGAAAACAAAAACTATACTGAATATTATAAGCCTGAGTTTTTATACGAAAATCCATAGTTGTTTAATGATTATAATGTAAAAGCAGTACATACAGAACCCATTTAGAAGCATTTAAATGCAGATATTAATATAAGCTATGAAAAATAAAAATCTTTTGAAATAAAATAAGATAATATTAAAATTGATATTAAGAAATAAAATTAAAGCAATTATTTATTAACAGATGAAAATATATCTATTTATTAAACAGAATAAATAAATATACCAATATAATCAAAATAATAAGCAAGTATAAAAAAAATACAAAATGATTAAAGAAAAAATACTTTTTGTAATAATACATAAGAAAAATATGATTTAATAAATAAGAAAAATATAAAAGATATGTAAAAAAAAAAAACTATATATAAATAAATAAAATATATATATATATATATATATATATATATTATATATATAAATATATAATATTTCTTTTATTTTTAAGCTGATTTAATAATTTTTAAAAACAATAAAGAATTAATTTATATTGATAATGAATACAATTAAAAGTTAAACATATGAAAATTGTAAGATGAATTTTATATTTTAAATTTATTATTTAGATTGAAATAAAAAAATATTAAAGTAATAAATAAAATCGTTTTTATTTTTTTTCAACAAAAAAAACATTTATTTTTTATTTTTTAATAAATATGAATTTATTTTATTAATAATACTAGTAAATAATATATATATATATATCATGTTTAATTTTCTATATTAAAAATACTCTTAGAAACAATATACCCTATTTAAACTTTACTTTTCTATTATTTTTTCTAATTGGTTTCAAGTTAATTATAGCTTTTTTTAATAATATTCTACTAATTATTATTAAGATTTAAAAAATTCTACGAGGCCCCTTAAGATTTTATAAAAATACTTTCTTTATCATTTTAAATATCCGAATCTTCTGAGTTTTCTGAATCTTCTGAATCTTCTTATTCATCAATTTAATCATCTTATAATCCCATTTAGAATTTGACGTTTTTAATAACGCTTTCTTTTAACTTGAATCTTTATTTATTAACAGTATTTAATATATTATTATCGAAATCATCTTCGTCATCTATATAATCACTATCTGAAGAATCTGAAGTAGCAGATTAAATCGACCCGTTTCCTTTTGTAGGTCTATTAATATAATTTCTCCAAGCCTTAAATGCCATGCCACAAAATAGCATCAATAAAATTGGATTTACAGTATTATTTTTATTTAATTCAGCAAATATCTTCTATTTATTCTTAAATACAATTTTTTTTTATCCTCTAATTATTTCCTAGTCTTTATTTCCTATTAATTTAAAAATCTTTAAATCTCAGGACCAGAATCTGCTATCACATCTTCACCATAAGCTTTTTTTATACAAGCAAATAAAACATCATTAAAAAATATGTTTTCTTCACCGTCACTATATAAACAAGTACAAATATTCATATATAAATATATATATATATATATATATATATATATATATATATGTATATTTAATTAATTATATAAATTTTTATATACTCAGGAAGTTTCATATTCATTATATCTTTAGCTACTTAATGCTTATCTATTAATTATTAATCATCACTTTTATCATAATAACCTAAAGGAATAGGTAATTCACATAAAAACTTTATTAAATTTTTCATTTTTATCTTCTCTCCGTTTGAATAAGCAGTATATTTAGACCATACAGATCTAAAAGTATCTAAATATTCATTAAAAGCTTACAAAGGATTATCATCTTTCATATGATAATCTTCAAAATATTAAATAATGATTAAAATAAATAAATTAAGCATAATAAAACAAGCAATTAAGATAAAGCTTATAAAATAAATAAACGAAAAATCTAAAATAAATTAAATAAAAGAATATAAATAAATATATATACATGTTCCGCAATCTTTTCCTTCTGTACAATCTGTAGTCTTAGATAAATCAAGCATAATTTTATACCAATCTTCACCTGTACGAGCTCTAAAAAGTGTTATCATTGCATAACTAAAATTCGAAAAATTATTGTATCTATTAATAATTATACCCACAGTTACCTACTAAAAAATAAAAACACCTAAAACTGCATAAATAAAAAACACCAAACCTAACAAAGCCCCAACATTAATTAAAGAAGGAAGCGAAAATACTAAAGTTTCTATCAATTTTTGTAGACCTTACATAGTTTTTACTAATTTAAGCAATCTCGACACTCTCATGACCCTCATAATCCTCGCTAATTACGGTCCTACTCTTAAAAAGGACATACTATTTCCCATAGAGTTTAAAATAAGGTCCAATATAGAGGATAAGACTATAAAAAGGTCAAACCTATTCCAAGAAGAAATCCAATAACCCTTAAACCCTAACGCAATTAACTTAAAAACAAGCTCTATCATAAATATACTTGTAAAAACTAAATTAATTTACTCCAAAGCTTAATTATATTCCAAAGTAGAGCCTTCATAATCTACTGCCATAGAAATAATATTTAAGACTATACATAACATAATAAAAGCATCAAAAAATTTAAAATTAATAATTTTATAAAAAAAAAGCTAATATTTATTCACAGGAGTATTATTTGCTGCAAATTCGGCTTTTACGCCAATTATCATTATTTGAAATTCAATCCATCTAGACTATTATTCAGTTAAAAAAAGAAGACTTTATCTTTTTTCGTTTTTTTAGGCTTCATTAAATTTCAAAAATATTACACCAACAAACAGATTTATTAAAAAAAAAGACCCAACAAGTATAAATACGAAAAAATATATGAAAATTATACTATAATTATCTTTACTAGGCCCATATTCTTTCATATCAGAGTCTACACATAAAAAAAATATATCAGGCCATCCTTCTAATGAACTTAATATGAAAATTGTATTCATTGCATACAGTATATTGTCAAAATTAGTCTAGAAAACACTCCAATTATTACCCATTTATATACACTTTAATTAAATAAAATATATAATTATATATTTGATATATATATAAATGTTTACTTTTTCATAATTAATCCCATAATAACTTTATTAATTATCCATTTAGCAATATCCTAATCTTTATCCAATTAAAGAAATTCCTAATATAGCAAACATAAACCAAATTAAAACTACTACAATCAAAACATTAAAAATTGCTCCAACAGACTCTACTAAAGCTATAACTACGACTTTCATATTAATATTATGGCTTACAAATCTTAATGGCCTTAAAGTTCTTAAGAGTCTTAAAATCTTAAAAAATATATATACTATATACTATATATAATTACTTTAATAGCTGGAATATTAACAGAATCAAAACTCATATCTATAAGACTAGTAAATACTATAAAGAAATCTAATTAAGACCAAGCTTCAGTTAAATAAGAATTATGATCCATAAAAAATCCATATGCGATAATTTTTAGTGTACTTTCTATACTAAAAAATAAATTAAATCCAATATCCATTTAACTCGAAATTTTTTAAGCTTCCGATTCTGGATCTAAATAAGTATCCACGACTAGTTTAATACTTGAAAAAATAATAAAAAATAATATAACATTTTCAAACTAAGGATATTATACAATCCTATAAACAATCTATCTGAATTTATTATTCTTAGAAAATAAATAAATAGAATATTCACAGTCTATATTCTTAAACATCAACATAGTATTATTATTTTCTTCCTATATATCGAAATTGTCCATAGATTCAATAGCCTCTTATTTTTATTCAAATTATTGATTTTACTTCAATAATTTCTTAGTATCATACCCTTATTATTATAAAATGTTTTCTACTTATTCATCTATATCACTCTCGTCATTTTCTTCTTTATTTTCTTCATCTTTTCTATTATTGGTGAATCCATCTAATAAAATAGCCAAAAAAAGGTTTAAAAAAACCCAATTTCCAATAAAAATCCACGAAATTAAATAAATACTAGAAACAACTGGTGATATACTAGTCCTTAAAGAAATTTAAAGAATTTACTGCCAATTTTCCATTGATAAAATTTGAAATACAACAACTACTGCATTATTAAAAGAATCAAAATTTTACCTTATAGTATTATCGTTAAAATTAAATTACCCTCCAAAAATCTACATACCAAGTAATGAATATATAAAAATAAATAAAAACAACAATAAAACAATATAAATAAATGAATCTATAGTCCTCCCTATTACTTCCACTATCTTCCCCATAAACTATAAACTTCTAAGTAATCTAGTGACTCTTAAAACTCTAAAAGTCCTAACGATTCTTACAGCTCTAAAAGCTGAAACAGCTTTATTTCCACCGCTAAAAAGTACCATTTCTAATACTGAAAGACAAACTATAGTTCCATCGAAAATGTTCATTCGATCTCGAACATATCCTTGCAAACCAAATGCAATTATTTTACAAGACATTTCGGCTATAAATATATAAGTAAAAATTAAACTAAAATTGTCTAATAATAGGTTTGTTTCATCGTCTTAAAAGGTACCTTCTAAAGCAAGAATAATTGTATTTAAAAATACGGATATTAAAGCAAAGTTATTAAAATAATTACAATTTGTAAAATTCTAAAAATGCTTATGCATTACAATAATCTTATTAATAAAATATATATATATATATATATATATATATATATATTTATAAATATATTTTATTATTTTTTATATTTTATATTTTATTTAATATATTTAATTTTACTAATCCTAATATTCCATTTATATAAATATTAATATCTTAAGAATAAGTACATAGAATTCTTAGAATTTTATTAGTTTTCTATTAATTATTTATATATGTCTTCGATATATCTGATCCTGACCATATATTTATTTATTTTTTACTCGTATGATAATCTTTTCTCTAAAAAAATTTATTAAAATTATTGTTTAAATATATATATATATACTTTTATTTCCTAATATAAATTTTTAAAACCTATATGATCTATTAGTTATTTTTAATTTTCAATTGGAATTTTGTATTTTATAATTTTTTTAATATTCTCAAAAGTTAATAATAATTTTTCTTCATTTCCTACAAATTTCTTATTCTTTTTTTTCACAGAACTATTCTAAATAGATTCATTATTATTATCCATCTAATTAATTTTTTTAAACCAGGCCTAAATTTTATCCATTTAAGCCACTGCATCACTTTTCCTACAAGGCATAACCGAACCTCTAAAATAAACATTATCTTAATTATTATTATTATATTACTACTGGACATTATCATTATTTTCATCAATACTTTAATTTTTAAAAGTACCTTCTTTTGATATTTATTTATAATGTTTATTTAATTTAGTTTAATTTTTATTCTATTATTTATTAACTACTACATTGTTTGTTTTCCCTTTTTTTTTCTACAAAATAACTTTCCTTTATCTATATAAAAGTACATATTTTTAATTCTTTATTTTTTATTATTCCTCATAATCCTTTTTCTCCTATTCCTCTCTAATTCTATGTTACAAAACTTCTTTTAAAGAATCGCTTTTATATTAAATACTTAAATCGATCATTATTTTCCATTCCCGAACGTTAAATTTGTTTTATTCTTTCAACTTTTTTTCTTTTTATTTCTTTTTTTTCTATTTCTCAATATCTATTTCTTTCTAAACAATTTCATTTGGATTTTTAATATTTTCTTCCATATTATGTATTTTTTCTCCGCTTTTTAATTTATTATGAGTACTTTTTTATTAAAATCCATCTTTTTTATGAACTATACCATGATTAAAATTCTAAAAAGTACTTTTGCTTTATTTGAAATTTTAACGATTATTTATATTATTTTCATCTTCAGGATCATCGTCATTATCACATTCTTAATTTTAAATTATAATAATTTTTCCCATCTGGACAAATAGTTTAGGTTATTAATTCTAAATTTCATCACTTTAATATTATTTCTTATATAAATAATCATTAAATTAATAATTATTAATAGAAACTTAACTTTAAGAAGATAAACTTTCATCTTCATCACTAGTAAATTGATTTTATTTTATTTATTTTATTTTTTCTTTATCATTATCTAAAGCTACTTAAGACATTATTTGTTTCTTTTTTTTTACAAAAGATAATTCAGATTTAATATTAGACAAAGAAGTAGATTTAAAAAGTATTGATTTTATGTTACTATCAGTACTTTAAAAAGGAAAATTGTAATTATAATTAATTATTATTATTATTATTATTATTATTATTATTATTATTATTTATTTTGTATTCTTTTTCTTATTAATTATATAGTATTAAAGGTTATTATTTTTTTTATATATTTTCACTTTTAATATTTTCATTTGAAATCAAAATTTAATTTTTAATTATATTTTAAAAATTTTATTAATCTTCTTTAAAAAAAAATTAATTTTATACTTAATTAGAATTTAATTAATTTTTTTTTGATTTTAAATTTAAAATAGAAATTTCATTTTTTATTTCTTTTAATTTTGTTAATTTTTTATATTATTAATTAAAAGTTATCATATCAGGATTATTATTTTAAAAATACTATTCATTTTATTATTAATTTTTTATTTCTTCTTATTCTTATTAGTTAATTTTATCAAAATTTCTAATAACCTTTTCATCATCTTCATTTTCTGCTAAATAACTTTACTATTATTCTTTATTTTTTACTATTTCTCGAACAGTTTTTACTCCCATAAACTTAACCAAATGATCTTTTTTTTAAAATTATTAAATTCTTGTAAAAAACTAATTTTATTAATATTCAGATTCTTATTTCTAAATATTGTTTTTTTTTTTTTTTTTTTTCAATTTTTTTGAGTTTTTAAATTCTTTTTATTTTTCTTTTTCTTTTTTCTCTTTTTCTTATTAAATTTATAATTATTATTATTGCTATTATTATTATTATTAAAATCCATTTTTTTTTATTTTTATTAATAATTATTATTAAGGAAGTTATTCTTTATCATAAATAAAAACTTTATTCTTTAATTATTTGTCTTTTAATGCTGCTTTATGAACTTTACTTTTTAACTTTTCTTTATATTTCTCAAATTTAACTATCTACATATTTTCTTATTCCAACTTTGCTAATTTTTAATCTTCAATATCTTATAATTATTTTAACTTATTTAAATCTTCCCAATTGAATTCCAACCCTTATTAAATATCCTAACTATATATTTTATCATCATTGAAAGCACCAAACTTGTGTAAATAATAAAAAAATTAAAATTAAATATATTATTATATAAATATATATTTATACATAAAATATATAAATATATATTTATACATTATTTAATTTATATTTATATATTACTTTAATTTCTAATTTTTTTAATAATCTTTATCTTTTAAAATGATTTCTTTCCATTCTTCTAAAAGATTTAAGTTAATTTATATCTATTTATTCTTTATTATTATCATCACTTTGTAATAGTTATTTGGTATTTTAATTATCTGAAAACTTAGCCTTAATGACAGCCAAAGTTAAATTAAGTAAAAAAAAAGATCCTACAAATAATAATAAAACAAAATAAATAACTGTGTATATAGAAAATGCATCAAATATCCAAAACTAATATAAAATAAGACTTACATATTTAAATTATATAAATTACCATAATTTCGGACCAACCTTCTAAAGTAACGCATTAGAAAACCATTAAAAACGAAATAAAAATATTATCAAAACTCGTTATATCCCAATTTGGATTTTAATTTAATTTTCCACAAATTTACCCACTAGGACATTCCATTTCTCCCCCACAAACTATATTATTATAATTCGGAATCCCATTATCTTCAAAAAAACATCTTTTTTTAAAATACCCATAAATAACTAAAGTCCAGCTATAGCAAAAATAAGAAAGAAAAAAATTAAAATAATTAAAGTGTTTCCAAGATAAGGAAGTGCACTAAATAAAGTTAAAAGAATTACTTTTAACTCCTTTATAGATGATATAGTTCTCAAAGGCCTTAAAACTCTCAAAGATCTTAAAGAAGATAAATTTACTGAACTATTCCCTCCTATAATTACTGGAATTAAACTCGTAACAACAATTAAAAAATCCAAAATATTCCATCCGTCACGTAAATAGGCCCCTGGGTTTAAAAAGAATCCCATTCCTAGTATTTTTAGAATGCATTCAACAGTATAAGCCCATAAAAAAAAATCATCTATTAAAAGTAATGTGTAGTCAGTTGTATCTTTAGTAGGATCATCTAAAGCAAGCATTACTGAATTAAAAATAATAATAAATAGAATAGTATAATCAAATAACTTATTCTTAATTATTTTATTACAAATAAATTTAATTAACCTAATAAATATAAAAAAAAATGGTAATAATATATATAATATTGAAAAAAAAAAAAATCAATATATAATAAATAAATACGCAATTATGAAAAGTATAAATATTCTTAATTATAAAAAAGGATAAGAATCAGCCTTAATGGAAAGCATTTCAAAGTCATTTTTTTTTGATGGATAAATTATATTTTCTTTTCTTTTATTTTAGTTTTATTCTATTGATTTCTACATAGTATCATATTCATTTTTTAATTTTTAATCTATACTAATTAAAAATAACTATTCTTCTTAATTTTTTAAACTTTAATTATAAGGAAATGGATATTCGTATTCAATATTAGCTTATATGTTATTTTTTTAATTGTTTTTTCTTTTAGTTTTATATTTATCAAATTTAGAATTTTCATTAGATTTTAATTCTTATTCTTTTTTTTTCTCTTCTTCTTCTATACTACTATTAATTTTGTTTTATTCTTCCTTTTCTTCGATTTCATCTTCTTCATCTTCCCCGTTAATAAATTCAATAGTCTATTATTTCATTAATGTATTAAATTCAATATAAGTTTTTCTTAATATAGGTATTATTTTATTCTTTTTGAGTATATTTTCATCAAACTCAATATTATTATAGTTAATATTATTTGCTAATTATTAATTATATATAATAATAATATATATAATATATATATATAAATATATATATACATATATTTATACTTTAAAGCATTTATTATTCCTCATATTCATCATCTGATTTTTAAGTATTTATATGTTAATTTCCATTAGTAATATCAATTAATTTGTTCATAATATTAAATGTTAAATTAGATTTTTTTTACAAAATTTAATTTTAATAATATTAATTTTTAGGTAAATCTAAAATATTTGGGTTTTTTTTCAGCTTTTCTTAATTATTTTCTTCTTCGTTTATTTCATTTTTTGAATTATTAGATTATTTTTCTTATATATTTCCACGGATTTTTAGATACTTATCATTTTATTAAATTTCTAATTAATTATTTATAATACATGTTGAACCTTTAGCTATTTATTAATCCATATTAATTTTATTTAAGAATTTTTCTTATTAATCAATTTATATTTAATTTACCTATTCTTAAATATTCTGCTATTTATGATTTAAAACTAATTAGTCTTCAGTATTTTAATCGTCACTATTTTTATAAAAATAGCTGGATTAATTATTTATTTTTTTCAAATCACGTAACTAAGGGCTTTAATTTAAAATTAATCCCTATACAGAATTTAAAGTTTCTGTAATATTTATATTTAAACTATATTTCGTATTTGGAGAACCTTAACTATTATTTTATTATTCATTTTCTAATTATAATAATTCATTAGCTTATATTTATTAATTAATTTCTTTGTTTTTAGGAGAAATTCTATTATTACCTATGAAGATATCTTTCTTAATTAGTATTATTTTTTTTATATAAAAAAAATTAAAATATAAATATTATAATATGAATAAAATATATATGTATATATATAGAAGATGATGATTATAATTAAGAATTTTATATGAATACATATTATTTATAAATATATGTATATATATATATATATATATATTTATATTTATATATATTATTTATATATATATATTTTATAATTTACATTTAATATTTTATCTTCTTCATAAAGGTTTTCATTATTCATATATATTTAAATATTATTTATTTATATTTAAAAAAATAAAAATCTAAAGAAAATTATAAATATAAACGCTATATAAAAAAATTTAATATTTTTAATATTGAATTTAATGTTTTTATAATATTAATATATATATATACTGTTTTTTTTATAATTACTAACATATATGTTTTATTTATTTTTTTTAATTTTTTTTTTTTTAAAAAAAAACATTATTAATAATTAATTTTATAAATAATAAATAAATTTTAATTAATATAATATTTTTAAATACGTTAATAATATATAAATATATTTTATTAACTATTAAAATTAATTTCATAATAACTAATAATAAAATAAAATAATTAATTAAAATAAAATATATTAAATATTTAAGAATTTTCATAAACATAATGATATATACATATTTAATCATATATATACATATTCTTATATATTCATATTTATACATATACTCAAATACAATTAATCTTCCAATCAAACTCATTATAACAAAACTTAACATTATCACATTTTTTAGCTTCTTATACAGCCTTTGACATTTCTTAATCTTCAAAAAAACCTTCCAAAACCTCCAATAATTATTTCTAACATTTACCAAAATCTCCCAAAAACCATTTAAAAATAATCGAACATTAAATAACAATTTATTCATTTTATAAAGATACTTTGAAATTTTTTTTATTTTACAAAAACATCTTCCCACTTTCTAAAATTTCCTCTTAAAAATTTTCCACAGAAAAAACATCAAAAGCCGGATGACCATAAACCCCACAACATAATCCAAAATGATAAAAACTCTAAATTTTCTCCTAAACACAAAACTTTGCCCTCTAATCGTTTTTCGGATTAAATCTTTTCTTTGATTTATCCGAAAGGGTACCACCTTATGTGTAATTAACTATCGCTTTTAATACACATTTTCCAAAATTATCATTTTATCGTAAAAAACCATGCTCTATATCATCTATACGTACTTTAAAACCACAAATATTAATAAAATTTGACTAAAAAAAGTCTATTTTTTCCCTAGTACTTAATTATAAACTACCTTTAGTATTTTTTGTCTGTTCTAAAGCCAAAATACACATCATATTATATATATTTAGGTAAAAAGGAATTTTATAATTATTATTTTAGACTAATTTTTGCATATTTATAAATGGAAGTAGCCTAAAAAGACTTTTAAATTCATTTTAATATTATTAATTATTAAATAATTTCTCATAATCAATTTTTTTTATTTTTTATCATAATTAATTTCTTTTAAAATCTATTATTATTTTATTTTTTTTATAATAAATTTTTTATTTTATTTATTACATTTTTAAATACAGTATATAACTATTATTAAAATTCCTCAAATTTAGGTAATTTTCTATAATAATCAGTCCAAAAAAAAGGCAAATTTCCACCAAAAATCTATAAAGTTTACTCATCTATATTAATAATTTATTTATCTTAAACCTATTCTTTAATTTCATCATCAAAAAATCTATATAAATATTCTGAGTCATAAAAATCCTAACCTTCTTATATACTAAAAATATATTAAAAATCATTATTTGGATTAAATAGATATTTTTTCGTCCAATCAACCTTTTTTTATTAAAATAAAATAATATATATAAATATATATATATATTCGTAATAAATACTAATTCGTATCTAGTTTATAAATTCTCAGGATTATATTAAGTTTAAAGAAAATTAATAAACTCTTTCCCTTTAAAACAATTTCTTATAGTAGAAAAGTTTATTATATAAAATTATTTTTTAATAGATTTAACTAAATCGCTTGGTATTATTTTTTTAATATTCTAACAGTGTTAAATTATTATTTCAATATCTATTTTTTAGTTCATTTTTTAAATAATTTTTATTTTGTTTTTTCTTAAATTAATGAAATTGATTTATTTTATTTTTTCATAAAAAAATTATAGTTTGCTTTTTATATTATTCTAATAAAATAATCAATTTTGCTATTTTACTCTTTTTTATAATGAGTTTATAAAAATATTAATAAAATAATAAAGAATAAAATAGAATTTTCTATTTTATTATTTTAGTTAGAGAGAAAAAAAAATAAGTAAATAAAAATTAACATATATATATAAATATATATAAATAGTTATAAATATATATAAAATTATATAAATATATATAAATATATATATATATAAATATACATATATATGAATATATATATATTCATATATATATTATTTTAAATTTACATGATTTTTTTTTATCATTATTTTTTATCTGTATTAAATTTATTCATATTTATTTACTAAGATTTTATAAAATATTGTTTTATATATGTTGCTCTTTTTTTATTACAAATATAATTTTAATATTTAAATTGATGTTTTAAATATATTTCAATTATAATATTAGGTGAATATTTATCATTTATATATTATTTTTAAATATTATCTTTTTATTAATTAAATAAAGATAGATATATTAATTTTTAAAATATTTTATTGTATGATGATTATAATACAAAATTGTGTAATTTTTGATATAAATATTTATATGTTTAAGCCTTTAAAATTTTAAATTTTTTAATAAATATAGACCGTAATTTTATAAAGAAATATTATAATCCTTATTATGATCAGCTTATAAATATATATGAGTGTTTTTTTATTTTTTAATTGTAAAGGATTTCCAATATTTTTTTTAATAAACTATTAGAAAAGATTTATAATATAAATTTTTTAATAAATATGATATTAGATAATTAGAAAATTTTATTTAAACAATATCATAATTTTTATACATTTTTTTTGATTTAGTTAATTATTTAATTAACTATATATAATAAAAATATATAAATAAAAAATAAAGTATGTTAAATAAAATCAAAATAATATATACAAATAAGTTAAAAAAAAAATATAGAGTTATGAAATATAATATATATAAATATATATCTATTAAAATATGAATTAAAACACATATTTATAAACGTAAAGTAACCAAATAAAATTTCAAAATATATTAATATTTATGTATAATTTACTTTAATATTTCAAAATTATTTTTTATTTTTATCTGCTGGTCCAGTTACCCAAAATCTAATAATATATCTTTTTTAGTTATTATTAGGTAAAATTTCATAAGGAATTACCCTACTTTTAAGTATTAATAAACTATCAACCTCAGTTTCAAATTCGACATATTTATTTTAATCATCTTTTAGAAAATCAGGATAAATTCGTATTTTTCCTTAATCTTTGCAATTTATATCATTATCTAAATTACTAAAATATAATACAGTCAATTTCCTTCCATTATCTTAATTTCCTTCAAAAGATGAATCAAAATGCTTTTCTTAATAGCTTCCATTATTTTTAAAATAACTAACCTATTATTATTATTATTATAATTATTTTTTATCTAAAAATTACTTAAAACAATTCCGAAATTTATGCTAAAAATTGTGTTTTTTCATTCAATTCATATGGAATAGAAGTTAATCTAACACAAATTTCTTTAAAATTTTTAAAATCTTTATCGCTGATTTCACTTAAAGAAACCCATAATACTCTATCCGATCTTCCTGATTTTTCATTTACTTATTCTTCAAATCTTCCATCGATTTCTAAAAAATTAAATTCTTTATAAAGATTTCTTTTTTATTTTTTTAAAATATAAAAATTAAATAATTTTTCATATTAAAGGTAAAACATATTAAAGTCAGTATTATTTATAAAGTTTTTTATATAAGTATATCCTTAATTTATAAGTTAGCTTATATTTTGACTTTATAAAAAGTTTAATTATGTTTTAGGATGATTTTTTTCCAAGTCAAAGGAGTTGCAAGCTTATTTATAATTTATATAAATATATATATATATAAATAAATATAAATATAAATATATATATGTATATATATATATATATTTATAAATATATATATATATGTTTTACTAAAAGTGGTTATTTACTCTCTATAGATTAGTCTCTGATAGAAAATTCTTTAATTTTTTAAATAAAAAATTATTAGCAACCTCCTTTCAAACATTCAGCAGTTAAATAACCTTATGTTTATTTATCCCATTTTAAATTATCTTTAATTCCATCGTTTTTTAACTTAAAGAATTTCTTACTAATATAATCTAATAGTTCAGGTAATAAATAAGGCAGTTTGTGCTTATCCAAAGCTTCAATAGCGGATTTTTCTATATGTGTTTATTCACTTTTAGGGATGTAAATTTTGGCAAAAAAAGTTGTACAACATTATCCGTTTTTAGGTTGATTTTCTGTGTTTATATTATTATGACAATGTGTGTGATTCTTTTTTTATTCTTTATTTTCACGTTTTTTATTGTAATAATATGTATTTCTGTCTTTAAATAAATCAGCTTCTTTTTAATCTATTAAATATATGTATCTTTTTTGTTAAAAAAAATAATTTATTTATTTTAGTTTTTTTTTTAAAAAAAGAAAATATATACTTGTATATGTTTATAAAATGCTTTCTTAATATTTTAACTATTAAATCGGAATTTTCTTTAGTTAATATAAATTTTTTATTTTCTTTAACTTTTTATTAATCATCTTAATTATTATGACATAATTATTTATGCTTTTTTTTATTAAAAAAAATAATATAAATAAATAAAAACTTTGTTCTAATTTAATCATTATTTTATTACTTATTTCCAATCTTATATTTAGCACTCTCTACTACAATATTTTACCTATTTTTTAATTTGATAAGAATATATTTAATTTTTTATTTTTTTTATTAGACTTTTTAACATTTCTAACAAAAGCTTAAGTTTTCTTCCTTTTTACAATTTTAACAAATCATTTTATTTTTGTATATATATATATATATATGTATATTATTAATTTACTTTTTATTAAACAAAAAAATAATTTAAATAAATTTTTAAATATAAAACAAAAAAATATTTATACATAAAATATAATATATTATATTTATTACAAAATAATAACAAAAATTCATTCTTTTTTCTATTTTTTTTATTCTGGAATATTTTCCAAATTATCTTAATTTTATTGTCTTCTCAAACTTCCAAAAACTCCCAAATTTTTAATTTATTATTGATTTTATCCATTTTATTATTTAATCTATTATTATTTCTATAAATCTTCAAAATAAGTTTAAAATTTCTATCTTTCTTTAATCTATATAACAGTATCTTCAATTTTTTCATTTAATTCTTTTATTGTATATTCAATTTCTTACACATTTTCTTATTCCTTTTTAAAAGTTAAAATATTATTTAGAATTTCCACGCTTTTTAAATAATACTAAAGAGCCTATTCTTCACATAAGTTTTTATTTTCATATAAAAGAGCGTTTCCTAATTAAAAATAAATACAACTAATTCTTCTTGAAAAATTCTCTTCCTCAATTTCTTTAGCTAAATATAAAGCTTTTCTATATTCTTAAACAGAGTTTTCATATTAATCTCTCCAAGCCTCAAATTCTGCTAGTCTAATATGAATTTCGACCAATTTAGATTATACGTCATTACTTTATTCTTAGTTCATATAAATATATTTACTTAGTTCTAAATTCTCCCAAACTAATTATATGTCATCTACTTATTCTTGATTTTAGTTTTCTTTTATATTCAAACATTCAATTTTATTAGCTATTTCTTCGTTATTATTACTTTCTTCTTCTTTTGAATTTTAATCATCATTATCGTTGTTTTCTTCTTCTACTTCGGATGTTTCTTTTATTATAGAATTTTCGTTTATTTTAAATTTTTGGTCAGATTTACTTTTTGATTTTTCTTTAGGATTGTTTAATATTTCGGTGTTATGTTCTAATCTTTAAAGAAGTGTGTTTCCATATATAAAATAAAATTTTCCAAGTTTTGGGTGCTTTTCATCTTAGAAATAGAGGCAGGCAGATTCTAAAATTTCGGCTAGTTAGTTTAATGATTCGTCGAATTTTTATTATATTGATAAATTTATACATTCTAAGAGTTTTTATTCTAAATAAACTTCTGTTATTATTGATTTTTGGTTCATTACTTTTTTTTTTTTTTTTAACAACAATAAAAAAAACAGCAATTTTCTAATTTTTCTTAAATAAAAATTTTTCTTAGTTAAAAAAAAAAAATTGAATTTTTAAATTTTTTTTTTTTTTTAAAAAAAAATATAATTTTATTTTTTAAGATAATAATTATTTTATTTAATAAAAAAAAAACAAAAAGTGAAATAAATTTAATTTTCAAATTTATTCTTAATTAATATCATCGAAAGGGTTTTTATTAATTTTTTATTAATTTTCTACTTAATTAAATAAAGAATCAGATTAAAATATACAACTTAAATCATAAATTTATTAAAAAATTAAATTTTAAATTTATTAATTATGCAATTATTAAGTCGAATTATTATCTAATTAGTCGTTTTATATATTATTAATTAAATTTTAAGATTTATTTTATAAAAATGATTCTTAAATTTAATTTTTTTATGTTTATTATTTTAAATTAATTAAATCTAATTAATAAATATTATTATCATTCTAAGATAAAAAATTTTAAAATTATTAACTTTATGGTTATTTAATATCTTAACTATTTACTTTATCAAAAAATAAATTTATATTATTATCATAAGAATAATTAGAATTTTAGTTTATAGAGTTTTATATATTATTTATATGATAATTAGATTATTAAATCTATATATCTTAATTATATTTTTAATTATTTAGGATTTAATTTTCTATAAAATAAAAAATATATATATAAAAATATATAAAATAATAGATATATATAATAGATATAGATATATATAATATATATATATATATATATATATATATATATATATATTTATATAATTATATATTTTACTTAATAATATTTATTATTCTTTAATTTCTTATATTTCCAATCTTTTATTTTTATCTAATTATAACATTTTAGTAATAAAACTTTTCGTTTGTTATGAAACAATTATATTTTCATCAAATTATATTTACTTATTTCTCATATTATCGAATAAATTTTGTATATTTTCTCCTTTCCATGGTTATTTACCATATATTAAATAATAATAAATTATTCCTAAAGAAAAAATATCACATTTATAATCCTTTTTTTATAATTTAGTTTAAAACTAAACTAAATATAATTTTAAATTTATACATATTCTTCCTATTAAAAAATATTAGGATCACAATATAAAGGAGTTCCTACTTTTGAATGTAAAACTTCATTTTAATTTTATAAAATTTTCGCAAAACCAAAATCTGCAATTTTATAAATTTCTTAATTTTAAATTAAAATATTTTCAAGTTTTAAATCTCTATGTACAATCTTGTTTTCTGCCATATATATATATCCGCTTAAAATTTAACAAAAAATCATATTTGCCTCATTTTCATTTAATATTTTTTTATTTTCTAAGTATTATAATAAAGTTCCTCCATTACAATATTCCATTATTATATATATATTATTTTTAGTACCAAAAACTTCCTTTGTTTGAACTATATTCTCGTGTTTTAAAGATGATTATGTCATTATTTCTCTTATTAGCATTTCTTTTAATTAATTTTATGAAATGGAAGTCCGGCTTATTATTTTTGTGGCATATATTTGATATGTGTCAATTTCGTGTAATTTGTAAACTTTGCCAAATGAACCTTCACTTATGTAATCAGTTTTTGTATTAAAATAATATTTATTTTCAATGTATTTAATCATTTATGTGTGAGATTAATTGCTAAATTGATCTCTATATTTTTTATATTATTTTATATTTTATAAATGACGAATATTTGATAATTAAGTAATTTAATAACGTATAAAAATACAATAAATAATAATATATTCCTATTATAATTAGATATTAAAAAAAATATATGTATAAAAGATAAGTTATAAAATTATTTTGACAAATAATAATTGATTATACTAAGAAAATTAAAATAAATTTAATTTAATTTATTTTTATATTTGTATGAATTTTAAAAAAAATTTAAAGAATTATAAATTTAATTAAGAAAATTATAGAGAAAAACAAAATAAAATATAATGTTGTGATAATATATATGTTTTTGTATTAATATATTTATAAATTTGAAAAAATATTTAAAATTTATGTAGTGAATATATATTATAAATTTTAGAATTTAAAAATATTTATAAAAATATATATATATATTAAAAATAAAAATTAGAAAAAAGATTTTAAATAATTATTTAAAATATAAAGAAAAATAAATAAATAACTTATAAATTAAAAAAAAAATATTGTTTAATTAACATTAAATTTATATTTTTCTATTATATAAATAATTAATATAAATTAAATAAATATATTAAAAAAATAAGATAATATATATATATATATATATATATAATATTAATATATGATTAATATATATATATATATTTTTTTTATTTTTTTTTAAATATAATTTTATATATATAATTATAAATATTTAATTTATTTTTTATTTATTATCATATATATTTTTTTTTTTTTTTTATTTCATTTTTATAAATAATTAATTTCAAAATATATCTATAATTTTATTATAGAAACACTTTATAAATTAATGTAATTTTTTTTTATATAATATAACAAAAATTGCCTTCAAATTTTATGAAATTATTTTTTAATCTTTTAAATTGATAATAAGATAAATTATTATTTTTTATAAATGAATAATTATTATATATTTATTTTTTATATAATTTTTTTTAATATATAAATATATTTTCTAAAATAAGAAATTAACAATCAGAAAAAGTTACTTTTATTTCATCAATATAAATGATAAAATTTGACATAGTTCCTTATTAAAAGTTTATTGATGATTATAATAATAAATTAAAATAACCTTCCTGTCTTCCAAGGCATATGGTAGAATTATGTGGAGGATGTAAATAAATAATCAAATTTAAATAAAATTATAATCAAATATATGAATATTTTATAAATAAGGGACTCAAGAAACGTTTAAATAAATAATTTAAAAAATTACAAAAAAAAATACAGCACCTCTTTAATTATGGTATGATAGTTGGTAATCTATGGATGTAATATCGATAAAAAAAGCTAGTTTAAAGGAAGTTTTTCGACTTTTAGATTCTAGAAATATAGGTACATATATTTTTAATTAACTATTTTATAATAATTCGTTTTACTTTATTAATAAGGAAGAATCGATAGTTGTGAATTATTTTCAGTTATGCTTTTTATTGCAAAAGGAGATTTTGATTTAGTTTTATCTAGTTTATTTTTTTATTAATAAAATAAAATATATATATTAAATAAAAGATATTACTATTATCTTTGGATTTAAAAACCCTTAGAATTTAACTTCTGATGAATTTTTTTATTTTTTAGATAGTTTTTTTAGAGGAATTAGTAAAACTTTAATTCAAAATAATAGAAATGAGCCATATGATATAAATAAAAGGTTTCCTTTAATAAAAAAAAAATATTAATTCAAATATAATTTTTATTTATAAAATAAATAAAAAGATTATCAGCTGAAGATATAAAAGAAATTGTTTAAAAAGTATATGGAAATAATATTTCCTATACAGGAGATTAATTTGCTTAGTAATAAAATTCTTTTATTTAGGTTATATAAAAAAAATATAGGTAATTCTAAAAATCTCCATATAATAACTTCTTTAAATATATGTATTAATGTTTATAAAACTCAAATGATTATGAAAGGTTTAAAATATTAATATTGTTTTTTAAAATTATTTAAATAGACAATAGAGTTTAAATAATATAAAAATTACTTAAGAAGTAAAAAAAGTTATACTATATTTATGTTAGGAAGTAGAAAAAAATATAAATAAATAAAAAAAATGATTAAAATTCTTTAGTTAAAAACGTTATATATAAATAAATAATATATTTATATATTTTTTTTTATTTATATAAAGTTTAATAATAAAAAAAATAAAATTTTATAAAAAGATCTATTAAAAATATGATATAATATCATTATAAAAAATATAATATTTTTTAATATAAAAAATATAGATATATATTAAATAATATTTTTTAAAAAGTTTAATAATACGAAATATTTTATAATTAATAAGTTATAATATTTGTATTTCATATATATATATATTTTTTATTATATATATAAAAATAAACAAATATATGTAACATATTCTACCATCGTAATAAATATTTTTTTTGTTTACTTACAAAAAAATCAATTATTAATATCATTATTAATATTATTATCTTTAATATTATCATTAATAATATTTGCATTTTAATTAATATTATTATAATTAATATTATTATTATTATTATTATTATTATTATTATTATTATTATATTTATTATAATTATTATTATTATTATAATTATTATATTTTTTATTATTATTATCGTTATTATAATTTCTTTTATTATTATAGTTATTATATCTATTTTATTAATAGTTATTTTTATAATTTCTGTTATATTCCCTATTTTAATAATTATTTTAATTATCATTATTTTAATTATCATTTATATTCAAATTTCTTTCAAATTATTATTATATTTCTTCTTCTCTATTTTATTAATTATCTTGAGTTTCATCTTATTATTATTATTATTTTTTTTTGTAATAATTATTATTATTATCATTATAGTTATTCTATTACTAATAGTGATTATTTTATTAATAATTTCTTTATCCACCTTCATGATTATTATTCCTGTATCCTTAATTTGGTCTTCTTTAGTAATTTTTGTAATTATTTTTTTGGTATTAATTTCTATTATTATTATGTTTTTTTCTAAATTCAATTTTTCCATTTAACTTACAATATTCTTGCCCAAAAGTATCATTATCAACTTTTATTTGAGTTTATCTTTCATCATAAGTTTCTTAATTTCTTCCTGTTTTCGCCTAAGAAATCTTATCAAAAAAATCATCTTTATTATAGCTTTAAACACTCCCTTATTAATTATTCTTTTTTCTTTCTTCTATTTATTCAGATAATTATTCACTTCTTTTTGTTATATCAAATTCATTATTTTTTTCATTCTATATTCCAGGAGGTTTGCTTTAATCATTTTCTTATTTTTTTATTTATTATTACTATTATTATTATTGTTATTATTATCCTTATTACTATTGTTATTATTATCCTTATTACTATTAATACTATTATTCTTCTTATTAGTTAGGTACTGATGCCAATATCTTCTCTATATCTTAACCTCTAAATGATATATAATCATATACTGTACTTGATGGTTGAATTTCATTTTCTGGTCTTCGACCTTCAGTTCCAAAAGAAACTACACTTTTTAAAGCTATTGTCGATGTTGCTGCATCTATTTTAAATAATTCACCTTCGTATCTTATTTTAGACTTGGTTATTATTTACATTTTATTTGAACCTAACAATTGATTTAATCCTTCCATTTGATTCTTTTATTTCTTTTATTAGTTTTTTTTATTTTTTGTTATTAATTTTTTAAAATAATAAAAAATAAGCGAATATTTATTATAAATATATATATATAATTATTCTTTTTTATTTTGTTTCTATTTTTATTTATTTTTCTCCTTATTTTCAACAATAGATTGAAGTTAGAAATTTTAAATTATAAATGAAAAAACATTTTTAAAAAATAATATATTATGAATAAATTTAATTCTATAATAAATAATATTATTATTTATAATTTGATTATTTTTTATTTATTTTCGTTTTTTATTATTAGAAAAATAAAAAAAATAAATAAGATTATTTTAATAAAAATAGATTTATAAAAATAATAAATATTATCTAAAAAAATAAATAATATTTCTTTTTTAAATATAAATACGCGGTGTTTAATTTTAATAAATATATATATATATATATATATATATATATATATATATATATAAATAATATAAGCATATCATATTTATATCTTAAAAAAATAAAAAAAATATTTGAAAAGAAAATAAACTCTTGTGTTATTACAAAAAATATTCAAAAACTCGTAAAAAACAAAGACAATTAATAAATACAAATGTTTCATGTAAATTTATAAAAAATAAAATTGAATATTTAACTTATATTTTTAAATAATTTACATATTCATAAAAATATCAGTTTACAAAAGTTTAATAAGTGCCATTTCTACTAATAGAACTCCTTATAACTTATTATAAACAAGGCGAATCATTTTTTTAATCAATACAATCTTTATAATTTTATTAATTATTTTTATTATTATTATAAATATCAAAGCATTAAAATATAACAATAAAAACACAAGCAATAATAAAAACAAAATCAAAATATAAATATATCATGATAACTAAATTTAAAACCCCACATCTTTTAAAATTTCCAATAATAACTGATAAGTTAATACAACTTATTATAAAAAAATATTGGAAAATATACTTAAATATAAAAAACTGTACTAATACTTACGATCCTATATGTTCTTATGATTTCTTTATTATAATTATGTTATTATTATATTTAAAATATGGATAAATAAAAAAATCAAATTTATTATTCCATTTGCTATTCCCCAAACATATAATTCATTACATTAACCTTACTTAAATTCAATTAAATTTATCACAAATAATAAAATTAATGATGATATTAAAAAAAATATCGAAAGAGTTAATTAATATATCAAAATTTTATAATTCTATGAAGATTTCTATGATAAATATTTTTTTTTAATAGGTTTTATTTCATTTATTTTATTATCTTAATTTTTCTATTCTGGTATATTCTAAATGTTTTAAATCTAAAAATTTGAATTAGAAATAGTTTATAGTTAAGGAATTTTGATATTTTATTATTTATCAACATATATTTAACTGTATCTATTATTTCTTTATTAATTTTATTTATTTTGATAATCGTAATTCATTTAGTAATAAATCTTATTTTTTTCGCAATTATTATTAATTTTTATTTTATTTTATGATTTTAAATTAAGATTATAAACTATTTAAACAAAACAAAAAAATATAAATTAACTTTTAATTACGTAAAAAAATAAAAAATCTTTTGAAAATAATTAAAAATTTATATAAATTATATATAAATAATAAATATAAATAGCGATTGTATATTTAAAAATTAAAAAAAAATATTATATAAAAATATATATAAATATATATATATATATATATATAATATAATTATATATAATTTTATTTTTAAGAATATCTTTTCTATATTTTTATAATATCTATTTAATAATAATTTTATTTTTTTTAGTAATAAAAAAAACTTATTATGCTTATATATAAATTTTTTATATTATTAACTTTCTCCATTTTAAAATAATTTTTATTTCATAAAGTTATTAATATTTGAAATATCCTTTATAAAAAAATTAAAATATTTTTTTTCATTTATTATTAATTACATAATTTAAATATAATATATTTAAATAGATAATATTTTTATAGCAACATTATTAAAATAATATATAAATAATTCTTTTCTAAATTTTTAGATTTTATAAAATACTTTTTTATTAAAATTTTAATATAAAATATTTAATGTACTTAATGTACTTAAACTTTATTATTAATATTTTTAAATCTTCAATAATATAATATTTATCACTTATATAAAAATAAATAATAAAAGAGTTTCTATATATTTTATTTTACTCTATATTAAATTAACATAGTTCCAATTTTTTTTTGGTAAATCTAATATCATAACGAAAATATTTATATTTATATTTTTTTTCATTTAAAAGTTAATTACTTTTTGGATGTTTTTTATTTTCTTTTTATAAATAAAAATAAAAAATTAAAAATAAATTTTGCTCATCTTAAATTTTGTAACTTATTATATAAAAAATAAAATATTATTTGAAAATAAAATTTATTTTTAATAAATATAATTTAATTAAATTATTTTATAATTATTATTATAATAAATTATTTGAATTTTCATTCGGTATTAAATGTCATATTTTCACTTTAAATAAATATTAAATTAATATTTAATATTTACCTAAAATAAATAATTAAATTTATATATTTTTATAATATTTAGGCAATTATTAATAACTTAGAGTTTAATAAATACATAATTTTTATTTTTTCTATTAATATATTATCAAAAAATATAAATTTTATATTTTATTTATTTTAGTACTTAAACTCTAAAAAAATAGATTTACATTTTAAAATTAAACAGAAATCATATTATTTTAACTTTTTATTAAAAAAAATTGAAATTAAAATTAAAAAATTGAATTCTATTAATTTACTTAAAGTTTATAATTAATTTAAATTTTTTTTTGCCTAATTAAGTGAATTAATAATTAATTTTAATACAAATTACGTATATAACATTAATTAGTAAATAAAATATCGTAAAATGCTTAAATTTAATTTTAAATAAATTCTTATTTTTAGTTAAATTAAATTAATAAAATAATTAAACTAAATAATATATTTTATCCCTTTAATATTCATTATTAATTTTTATTTTTCATTACTCAAATTTAATAAATTATTTTTCTATATTTCTTATTATTTAAAAAAAATATATTTATTATTAAAATTTCATTATATCTTATAATATATTTTTTTTTAAAATAAAAAAGTAATTTAATTTAAGCTAATCCCAAAATTTAAATTAAGTTCATTAATTTTAATTAATTTTTATATAATTTTGATAAGTTTTTATAATAATTATTAATATGATTATAATTTCTCCTATTTATTTAATTATATACAAATTTTTATGTTAAAAATAATAATATAATTAACTAAAATATGAAAAATAGATTTCAATATTTTTTGTTTTTAGTCTTTAAATAATATATTATATATAAAATAAACTTAAATTTAATAATTTTTAAAATATATTCATTTTTGTAAATTTTATTTAATATAATAAAGTAATTATCCTAAAAAAAAAAATCATATAAAATATTATTTATATGAATAATAATATTATAAATTAGGATTTTATTTTCTACTTATTTGTTATGAAAAAATTCTGTCTAAATTTATTTGAAATTTTATATTAATAATAATTAATTTAAATAATAATAAAAAATTTAAAAAATCCTATTTGTGCATATATATTAAATATAATTAATTATATTTTTAAATTAAATATATATAAATATTATTTGAAATTAAATAATTTTTATTAATAATAATAAGTAAGTATATTAAAATAAATACTTCCATAAAGAAGATTTAATTATACATAAATATTAAAATTTGTAAATATAAAAAATTATTTAAAAAAACTTTATTATATGTATAAAGTATTAATATTTTAAAAGATTATAAAAACAAATAATAAATAATATTTAGAAAAATATAAATAATATTTTTTAAAAAATATTTGCATTTTATTATTTTTTATTTTAATTTATTTATTATTTGAATTTTTATTATAATAATATTTTTTATTATTTTTATTTTAATATTATATTTACTTTTATATTAATTTTTATAAAAAATTAATATATATTTATAGTTATAGAATAAAATAAAAAATTTTGATATAATTTTATATTATATAACATATACTTATAAGAATCAATATAATAGAAAATAAGATTATTTATTTAAATTAAAATAAAATAAAATAAAAGAAAAGAAAAAATAATATAATAAATATATTATTAATAAAAATTAATAATATATTAATTTTAAGAGATTTTATGTTAATGGAATTTTAATCTTAAATCGATTAAAAGAAAATGTATTATTCATAAAAATTAACATTAAAAGTTAAAAGATCTATAAATTGCAATTTATAATGAATTTATATTAACAAAATATAATATAAAGGAATTATAAAATAAATATTAATTATAATTATTATATAAAAACAGTTTTAATATAAATATCTAAAATACTATTTATAAAAATGAAATAAATAAAAAAAAATAAATAAGATAATACGTTAGATATAAAAAAAAGATTTAAAATAAATAAAAATTAATTTAATGTTATATAAATAAATAATATTATAAATAATAATAATAATAATAATAATAATAATAATAATAATAATAATAATAATAATTATATTAAAATAATTTATTTTAAAGGTTTGTATATTTTATTTAATAATTTTTTTTAGTTTTTTATCATTTATATTTTAAAAGTTTTTAATTTATTTGAATTTTTATGAATTTAAAAAATTATTGGTTTTTTAATTAAATTTTTTTTTCCTATTTGTAATATTAATTTTTATTAATTTAAATTCATTTAATTTTTTAAATTTTTTTTTTTTAAATTTTCATTATAAATATATGGATTATCATGATTTAAAAAAGTAAAATATATCAGTACAAAATGTACAGCTTTTTATATAATGATTATATAAATTTAAATCTAAAATATTTATTATTAATTTAGAACTTTTACTTTTTTTCAGATTGTAAAAGTTAAAAGATATAACAAATCAAAGAACGAGAAGCAGAATTATGTTGTAAAATATCTTTGAAAAGCTAAAGTAATCCATAGAAAAATAAAAAAAATAATTAATTTAATCAAGAAAAATCTTTAAAATATAGTTAAGAAAAATTTTAAAAAGTTAATTTTTTTTTTTTTTCTTCTTTCATTTTTTTTTTATCACATAGAATAATAGTCAATTTTTATAATCTTATAAAATTTGTCCATGTTTAAAATAATAATATTAAAAAAATACACTATTTTGTATTAATTGTGGCTTCGGATTATATAATAGTGATAATATTTCCTCAAAAAATAATTAAAAAACAGAATAAAATTTGCATATTGAAGTTTTGAAGCTTTTTAATGCAATAAAAAAAAATTCTAAAGTGTTTGAAATTTTTAATAATTAATTTGGAAATTAAATTAATTTTTTTGAAAATTTATTTAAAGAGAATAATAAATAAAAATATTTAGAATTAATCAAAAAAATGCTAAAATTATTAAATTAATAAAATTTAAATGAAAAATCAATAAATAAATTAGATAGTTTTTATAAATAAAATTATTATGATTTTCCAAATAAAAAAATTAATAAAAATTTTTCATATTAAAATAATAATCCTAATGGGAAAGTTTATTTAATATAAAAGTTTGATAATTTAAAAGAAAAAATTTAAAATCTTGAAACAAAAGGTGTTTTTAGCACTTGTTTAAATTATTTAGAAAACCAAAAATAAATCAATAGAGATATGAATTAATAAAACTTATTTTAAAAAAAAGATTAATTAAAAAAACTTGAAGAGAATTTAAAAAATATAAGAGTATAAATAAAGTTTGATGAAAAAACAAAGAAAAAAAAGAAAAATAAGCAATTTATACATGAAAAAACTTAAAAAGAGCAATTTGAGAAAATAGGAAATTTAATCCAAAACCAAAATTAAAAAATGGAAGAATTTCAAAAGACTATTACGAAATTTTTAATTGAAAAAAACGAAAATAATGAAAAAGAAGACTTTAAAAAACTCCATGAGAAATAAATTCAAGATACCCTAAATTTAAAAGAAGATATTTTAAAAAAAATAAAAGAAGAAAATAATGATTTAATAGAAAGAGAAAAAAAACTATTTTTATAAAATACAGAAAAAAAACTAGAACAAGAATCAGAAAGATTATACAAAATAAAAGAATAATAAGAAAAAGAGTCTTAATATCTAAAAAATTTAGAAGCTCAAAAGTTTTTAGAAATCGAAAACTTGAAAAAAATATAAGAATAAATAAATTAAAAACAATAAGAAATTATTCTATAAAATCAAGAAATTCAAAAAATAAAAGAATTAGACGAAAAAAATCTATAAAATTAATAAAAAATCTTCCTTTAGAAAATCGAAGAACTCCAATTATAAAGTGAACAGGAAGCTAAAAACTTAGAAAATTTAAATTAAGAAATTCTTAAAAAAAAACTTATTTTATCACAAATAGAAATCGAATAAAATTAAATTTCTATAACAAAAAATTCAAAAGAATCCAAAAAAATACCAGATTTTATGAAAGTTACCAAAAATAGGTAAAGTTATGTATAAAATATAGAAAAAGATTATAAAAGAAGAGAAAGTTAAGCATCAATTAATTCAAAAGATAATACACATAGTTATTAAATAAAAAATAATTGGCAATAAGCTCTTGAATAAACAATAAATTTATCAAAAAAAGATTTATAATCTAATGCTTCTAAAATTTCTGCTAATATTTAAGTTAATTAATCTTTTAGACCTTAGGTTAAGAGTTGTTTTAGCAAATTTATTGATTAATAATCAAATAATTCTAAAAATATAAATGAAAGTTAATATTTTTCTTATCAATGAATAATATACATTTTTTTCCATATTCTTTTTATATTATTTATTTTTCAAAAAAATTAATTAGTTTTTTATTAAATAAAAAAAAAAAAAAAAAAAAAAAAACTTTTATTTAATAAATTTATTTTTAATGACTTTTTTTATTTATTTTATAATAGCTTAATTATATGTAATTATTTAGATAAATACAAAATGATTAGTTACTTATATTTATATTAGATTTTTTTCATTTATAATAATAGTTAAGCATTTAAGTTTTTATTTTATATATATCTATTATTATATAATATATAAAAGTTTACATTAATGAAAAAATTTCTTATTTAATATTATGTTTATATAAGAATTTATTTTGAAATTTAATTTTAATAGTAATAATCAGAATTATTTGCTATTTTTTAAATAGACAAAAATTATATAATCTTTTATACTCCTTTGTTCATTTAATTTGTAATTACAAATAATAGTTATTAATAAAATAAATTGAATTAAAAGCAAATTGTTCATATTTAAAATAATCAAATATTAAATTAATATATAAATACTAATGTTAAAGTGATTACAATAATCTAAAATATATATAAATAAAATAACACGATTAAGAATATTAAACTTTAATAAAAAAAAAATTAAAAGAAAAAAAAATATATATATATATAAATAAATTAATAAATAATATAAAATATATATATATATATATATCTTTATCTATTATTAAATAAATAATTATTTTTATTTATATTTATAATTATATTCTATCATTCTTCCCAATCTATTAATTAAACTATATCTTAACTATAACTTATTCTTACACAAGGAAAAAGCATATCTCCTTATTAAAACTAAATATTAATCATACAGAATTCGCCTCTATTTTTATTTTTAATCTTTAAATAATTCCTAAAAGGATTAAAATGGCATAAAATTGTATCTCCTTAATCAAATCTTACTAAGACTTTCTTCATGTCTTATTTTTAATCTTAAAAATTTCTAATAAAGCCTGCCGCAGTTAAAAGAAAACATCCATGTGTATTATTACTACTATCATGTGAAATTTATTTAAAAAATTTTCCTTATTAATTATTTTATATAGTATCTTCTCCTACGAATTTAAAATTATTTTATTGGCAAATTTTTTTAGAACATACTCCTATTGCTAAAGGACTTGAATATGATAAACTTTTACATTATACAATTTTGAACGCCCAAAATAGCTCTTTTTGAGGTTTCGTCTCCACTGAAGGGTTTATAAAGGCTATTTTGGATTCAAAATTGTCTGAA
Source organism: Ichthyophthirius multifiliis (assembly GCF_000220395.1). NCBI lineage: Eukaryota > Ciliophora > Oligohymenophorea > Hymenostomatida > Ichthyophthirius > Ichthyophthirius multifiliis. The sequence goes on from NW_004086028.1 coordinate 34,979, forward strand.
TTACCTTTTACTTTTGTAAATTCGTCGTATATGAGTAGATTTTCGTTGTGTAAGTCTTTATGGAACCTAAATTTGGGTTTTGTGTTAATACTTTTGGGAAACTAATGGGATTTTTTTAAATCATCGAATATATTTTCGACATCATTTGTGTTCTATTTATCTTCAAAACTACTACTATTTACTGATATGGGTATATTTTTTTTCTAAAAAGACATTTAATGTTAAGATTGTTTCTATTATTGGACTTTTTCAGGTGAATATTAAGTATTTTTTCCTACTTAAGATGATGAATTTTGTTAAAATAAATTCGAATAATATAAAAATCTCTAAGGCGGAGATTTAAGAAGGGTCGAAGAGCTACTTTTATTTAAAATATTTTACATAAACTAAGATTATGTATACTAAGTATTATGATTTTTTTAAAGAATAGTTTATTAAACAAAAAGATTTTATTATTATTATAATTCCTATAAAATTTATTATTGAAGTTATATTTATTTCTATAAATTAATTTATCCCTATTAAAGAACTGTAAATTAATCTAATTAAGGAATCGTTTTTTCAGCTTTATTATTATTATCATTTGTATTATTATCACATATATTACTATTATTTTACATATTATTAATATTCTCATTTGTATTTTAACCATTATTATTATTATTATTATTATGACTACTATTTTCTTTATTATCCTTATTAATAATATATTTATTCAAAGATTATTTATTTATATTACATGATATAGAAACAGTTTCATAATTTTTCAAACTACAATTATCTTTTTTAGCTTACTATTTTTATTATTATAATTATTAAACAATAGGTGATAAAAAGTAATCTTTTTTCAATTAATGTGGTTATTATTTTGGATCGAACATTTTTGCATATTAAAGGCTTATAGACTAGTGTATATTTTTAAGTGTTTCTAAAAAACTTTAAACAAAAACATCCAAAGTATCAGTATTTTTCGACCCAAAGAAATCTTCGTTTATTTCCTTTATTTTATCTTCTCCTAAAACTACATTTTCTAAAATTTCTTAAATTTTAAATTCTAATTAATCTTTATCACTTTCCAATCGAAGTTTCTCCATATCATTTGTCCATATAGGTTTTCCTGAATAATGCTTTTCAGTTTCTATTTTTAAATTTTCAAAAAATTTTTATGCTTTTTCTTCCATCTTTTACATTTTTATAGTTGTATATTTTAATAAGCTTTAAAGACCATCAAAAATTAATGATTCACATTTTTTTATATCACTTTATATACTTAATTAAGATTTTTTTTCCAGTTTTTTTGTCTTATATATTAGATCGTCGAATAATATGTTCAAAGAAAATAATTAGTGTTCACGATGTTTGGTTTATTTGCATATTTTACAACATAAACATTCGTTTCTACATAAAGTGTTTAAGCATATATATTGGATATATTCTCCTTGATGGTTTCCACCTTTTTCACATGCTATTAAAGCGTATGGGTGAGTAATTTTATGCATTTTGGTATTTTATTTTTAATTTTTTTTATTATTATAACTTTTTTTTTTTAATTGTTTTTTTTTTTTTAACAACGTTTTTATTATTTATTTATTTTATTTTTTTATAACATAAATGGTAATTAAATTTTTATAATGTCTCTATTATTATATTATGTTTTTTATATTTATATAGATATTTTTATTTAATGTAAAAATAATTACATTTACTAACAACAATAAAAATTAAACTTTGGTTAATTATTAAAAATACAGCCCTTAAAAAATTTTTTTTTTAAACATATTATAATTACTATATTTCGTATTAAATAAATTAAGCTAAATTGAATATTTTATTTTAGGATATAATTTTAAAAACAATTTTTATAAAATAACAATTAAAAAAAAATATTAAAATAAAAAAAAAGGTCTTTTTTATATTTACATTTACAAAAAATAATCTTTTTTTATATTTACAATTATAAAAAATAAATTAAAGTTTAATAAATATTATAGATATATAAATTTTATATATTACAAAAACATAAAAAATGCATTATATATATATTTATTATTAACTTCATATTTTTTTTTCAAGGAAATTTAAAAAGATAAAAATAAGAAATAGTAAATGAAATTAAAATAAGAGATTATAAATATTCATTATAATCTTTTTATTTGCAATATTCTGTACATTCTCTAAAAATAAATAAATAAGGTGTATATTTTAAAAAAGATGTATATGCGTATCTAATTAATTTCTATTAATATATTTGTGATTGTATATCATTTTAATATAGGGTAACTGGGCCATAAACAGTACTCCAACACAATGAAAAAATCGTGCCGTCAAAAAACGATGTAAATAAATTACTTTTTAATCTTCTTAATTCTTTATCTTCCATTTATTTTAACAAATAATTTTTTTTTTTTTTAAAAAAAATAAAATTTAATAATAATTAAATATGTAAATAAAAAATATTATTTTAAATTTATATCTATATATAAAATATATAATTTATGTACTTTTTATAAATTGTTAACATCAAAATATAAGCAGCACTTATATTATTTTTAAATAGAATAATATATTAAATTAATTATAAATTATAGAATGTGTCATTATATTGATTTTTGCAAGCTTTTTTAATGTGATTGTCTATTAATTTTTAAATAGTATAATTAAGGTAAAAAGTTAAATATGTAAAATATAATTAATTAAAATATTTATAATTTATTATATAAATATAAATATATTTATATTTTAAATTTTTTTCTTATAATATTGATTTTTCATTTTTAATTTATTATAAAATATAATACATAACATCTTTTTTTTAAACATAAATTATTACAATAAATGAATGATTAAAAAATATTATTAACTATTAAATTTATTAGTGATTTATAAAAATATTTATATTTGTTTATTTATTTTAAAGTAATAAATATAAAATTAAATAATTTAAACAGAAAAGAAATCTCAAAGAAGTTTCTTTCTTATATTATTATTTAAATATACCATAATTAAAATAAAAAATAAAATAATACAAAGTAAATAAAAAAAAAACAATCATAAAAAAAAAGCGCACTTAATATCACTAAATAAATATGTTTAAAAAAATACTTCCAATTACCTTAGGATCATTCGGTTCTTATTTAATATATGACTATAATTCCTAAGACCGCATATTATACCGAAACCTTCGTACTTTAAAAACTGGATTTATTATATTGTACAATTATAAAATAAGATTTTCTCCCGAAAACGTAAACCAAATCCATGAAGAAACAGCTGCGGAAATATACAATTTATGTAAAAGCAATGACGGATTATATGTTAAATTTGGTCAATAAATAGCCGCTTAAGACCATATTTTACCGCCTGCATATTTCAAATATTTCAGTTCATTACAAGATTAAGCCACAAGCGTCCCATATTTAGCTGTAGAGAGAATTATAAAGAATGATTTAGGCAAAAAACCTGACGAAATATTCTCTTATTTCGAAAAAGAGCCTATAGCAAGTGCCAGTATAGCCCAAGTACACAAAGCCAGGCTCTGTTCAGGTGAAGAAGTAGCCGTAAAAGTCCAAAAGCCTAATATAAAAGGACAATTTAAAAGCGATATGTTTATGCACTGGCTCTTCTTAACTGTTCTCGAGAAGGCTTTTGACCTCCCCCTAAGTGCCTTCCACTAATCAATAGAAGAGAACCTCGGAAAGGAAATAGATTTCCGTATAGAAGCCTAAAATGCCAAAAAATGTAGTGAAAATTTTTTAAAACTAAACCGAAAAGATATTTATGTCCCGGAAATATACAAAGAATACACAACCCCAAGAATTTTAGTAATGGAATGGATAAACGGAATAAAAATAACTGAAGAAAATGAGCTTATAAAGCAAGGATTTCAACCTAAAAAGCTCGTGTAGTCTATAATTGAAGGTTTTGCGGAATAAATCTTCATTTCAGGCTTCACTCATGCAGATCCTCATCCTGGTAATATTCTAATCAGAAGAAATCCCTTAAACAAATCACAAGAATAAATAGTTTTACTAGACTACGGTTTATGTTATTAAACTCAGGATTTTTTCAGAGAACAATACTGTATGTTTTGGAAATATTTATTCCTATAAAATAACCAATAACTAAGAAATATAGTCAAATAATGGGGAATTACAGATGATGAGGCTTTTGCAAGTTCTCAATTGATGAGACCTTATTAAAAAAATAAGCCTATTTTAAAGGATATATCTAAGACTGATGTTTATAATTTATAATTAAAATTTAAAGGAGATGTAAAAAAAATGCTTGGAGATACAGAAAAATTCCCTAAAGATCTTATTTATATTAACAGAAATATGAATTTAGTTAGAAGTATTAATAAAAGATTGGGATCAAAAGTTAATAGAATTAGTATTATGGCTAAATATTCTGTTGAGGGTTTAAATAGTAAGTCTAATTCTTTTAAAGCTAGATTTAATGTCTTTTGGTTCTAGATGAGACTTTTATTATCTTAAATGATATATTAATTGGTTTAAACATGGTTTAAAATTACTACAGGTAAAGGTTTTGAGGAAATTATTGAAGAAAATATTAAATAAACTATTAATGAAAGATATTAATAGTATGGAATGATTCCTCCTGATGAAAATACATTTAATGCATGAATAAATAATTATGATAGAATTTTTTTATAATTTTACTCACTTTATTTATAAAGAAAAAAATGTTTACTGTAATATATTTATTTATAAATATAAAATAAATGTTTATTGTTTTGTTTATTAATTAATTAATTAATTTGTAATAATTGTATATTTAATAAATTTCTTCTTAAAGAGCAAAGTTTATTTGTATTATATAAATAACAATAATAAAAACTTCAAGAAAATTTTATTAAAAATTCATTATAATATTAAAATTAATTAACTCAAAAAAAAAATAAAAAAAAATAAAAATATATTATATATATATATATAAAAATATTTATATATATATTTTATATATATTTATATATATTTTTTTATATATGTTTTAAGTTTGAATAATATTAATAATCTTTATGAAAATAAATAAAATTAAATAACTTTTTATTTTAATTTGATATAAAAAATTAATATTTTTTTATTAAAAAATATTATTTTTAAACATAAAATAAAAATATACATTCTCAAAAAATAAAAAATTCTTATATTTTAAATATATTTATAAAAATACTATATAATACTAACATATATATTATTATTTTATTTTATTATCTTTTTTAAAAAAGAAATAGTAATTACAATAAAAATATTAAATAATAAACATATTTTTTATTTTTTTTTAATTATTATATAATTAGTATAATGATTATAAAAATATATTTTGTTCATATCCGATTACGTATATAATTAATTTAACGAATTTTTTTAGCTATTATTGTATATAATAATAAAAAAATTAATTAAATAATTACAATTAATAAATTGTGATAATATTAAAAAAAAATATATATTAGGATTAATTTATTTTTTTGCAATTTATTATATATTATAAATATATTTTTTCGAAATCATATATTTTTTATTTTTTGTGTTTTACAATAATTATTTACAAAAACAAATGAAATTTCTTTATTATTATAATCACTAATTACTTCATTTTATATAATTAAATTATTTCTTTTTTATTTTTTAACAATATTAGTTATTTTTTTATTTCATTTTTTCATAAAATTTCAATAAGATTTAGCCTATATTCCTTTTTTAATAAAATTTCAATAAGATTTAGCCTATATTCCTTTTTTTATAAAATTTCAATAAGATTTAGCCTATATATTCCTTTTTTGATAAAATTTCAATAAGATTTAGCCTATATATTCTTTAATTTATCATTATCAGATTATAAGGAGGAATTTGCAGACTTTCGACATAATTTGAAAAAATAAAATATTCATTATAATTTTCTGAAAAAGGTCATATTTTATAACATATTGCATCTATATCTGTTTTTTATCCTATTTTATCATTAGATAGTGTAAATAATCCTATCTAGAAAATTTTAAAAGGAAACTTTTTAAAATTAAATATCCTCTTGCCTTCAATAGAGAAATTAGCATTAATTTATAAAGACAAATAAAATTTACTAATAACCAAAAATAAAGAAATAGATTCTAAATAAATATCAATTTTTGTGAATGTAAAATTTTTACTTTAAATACATTATTTTTTGAAAAATGAAGATGATAAAAATAAAATATAATCAAGAATAAAATCTAAATAGAGTATATTAATCTAGGATATTTTAGAAAGATATGATTTTAAAAAAAACACTAAAATATTCATTAGATATAGATTATTAAAAAAAAAAAAATATTTATTTATTGGAAATATTATTAATTTTAGATTAGGTCCAAGGAATCATATAGGGAGATGTTATGCGATTGCATTTTTTAATACATATTTTTAAAAACTTAATAAATAAAATAAAAAAATAATTCAGGAAAAGATAATGAAAAATTTCAAAGTAAAAAAAAAATTATTATGTTTAGAATAAGAATTTCTAGAAATGTATTTTTAAATTTTATTTATTTTAAATAAAAATTGTATATTAAAAAAAAAATTAATTTATATATAAAAATTTATTTATATAATAATTAATATATATATTTTAATATATATATAATAAATTATTCCTTTATTAATTTTTTTATATATTCATATATATATATGCGTTTTTTTATTAATGTATAATTAATATATAACGAATAATTAAAAATAAATATAAATATAAAAATAAATATATATTTATATATATAATTTTATTTTTTTTAAATAAATATATATTATTAGTGTTTTATCTTCTATTATTAATTAATTTTAAATTTAAATTTTAAAATTAAATAAAATACAAAATATATATATAATTATATATATATATATATATATATATATTTATATATATATATATATATATTTATATTTATTTATTTTTAACTGATGTTAAAAATAACATTATTTTTTATTTTATAATTATAAATTTTACGTTCTATTAAATTATTAAATCTATAGAAAAATTAATATATTTAAATTTATATATCATATTAATAATGATATAAAATTAAAAGCAAAAAACTAGTTTTAAATTTATAATGCGATCTACTATTATTTATATGTAATTTGAATATAAAAATTAATAAATATATTTTAATCAATAATACCCCAATAAATAAAAAATTGAATAATAAAAAGAATAATAAATGGATTTTATGAATAATTTATTATATATTTAATTATTATTTATATTATTTTTAATTAAATATATAACTTTGAATTACATATCCTTTTATATTATATCCTTTTGTAAATTTTAAAAGATAAAATATATAAATAATATAATATTATAATAATATAAAATATATATTATATTAACACACATAATTATATATTAGCTTTGTATTTTTTTAATTCAGTTTTAATTTAATTAATAAGAGTTTTTTTAGGAGATAATTTCTTTAAGTTTTTATATTAAAATTCCATTTTATTAATTAACTGAATTAATTTATTATTTATTATTTTATAATATAAAAACTATTCTTTATTTTAATTTATTTAAATTATTTTCAATATAATTATTTTATTTAGAATTTTTTTTTTCTAAAGTTTTATTTGTACTATTCGTTTATCCAAAATTAAATTGTTTTGTATATAAAAAATTACTGCTTAAAAAATCATTTTACTTTTCCATATTTAAAGGCGAAGTTATTTTTAATATTTCATCAAGTGAATACTTTTTATTATTTCCTTTAAATTTAATATGATTTTTCTAAAATAAACTTTAATTACTACTACTACTATATGTTGTAAATGCTAAAGAATTATTTTTTTATTATTCTTAATTTTCTTTTAAAAACTCAGTTAATAAATTATATTAATTTTATAATTTTTCTTTATATTAAGAAATCTATTTAAAATCCATGTTTTATGTAATTATTTAAAATGTTATTTATTATCTATTTGTTATTCCATAACTATTATTTATTGCTTCCACTTTTTATGTTAATCTATTTATTGAACTTTGTTAATAACTTTCTTATGTTTATAAATGCTTATTTAATTATTTTAATTTAAAAAATTAATTAAATTTATAATGTGTTTTAGCTGATTATTTGTTTTTTATTATTTATTAAGATTATTCCTAATAAGTATTTTAAAATGAAGATTTTTCCTATTTTTATTTACATGTTGCTTAAATCGTTTCTTTTTAAAATGTTTTATTGCTTATAATATTATAACCATTTTTATTTTTAGGCGAAGATATCATTAATTCTTATTAATTTGTATGAAACATTGATTTATTATATTTTTTTCTTTATTTTATATCCTATATTAATAATTAATTCATTTATTTATTTTATTTTATTAATATAAAAATACTGTTTAAATAATATTTTTGTAAAAATATAAAAATATTATTAAAATTATAATTTAATTTAATAAGGTTTCATTTTTTTATAAATTTTTGTTTTATTAATTTTTTTTGTTTTTTTTTTTTTAAAAATAAAGAAATATTTATAAATAAAGATTAAAAAAAAAATACAATTAATTTAAATTATATTTATATTTTTTTAAAAAAAAATAATCACTTAAAATATCAATATTTGAATTTATAATATTAAATAAACAATCAGAAATATTCCTTTAAAATTTATTAAACTTATTAAATAAAATAAATATTTCCTTTTTTTATAATTTTCTATTTAAAAAGTCTATTATTTATAATTTAACTTTCTGTTTTTTGTATTTATAATTATATACATAGGTTAATATTTATGTATTTTAATAAAAAAAGCAATTATTCTGTTATATTTTTTATGTAAAACTCTTTTAAATAACTAAGTATTACACTTTTTCATGGTTAAATTATCTTTTTTTGATTTTTTTGTTTTGTTTTAAATAAGCAACTGATTTTATAATTTGATTTTTATATTTTCCGCGGACCGCATTTAATTTTCTTTTTATTTTCAAACATTCTAAGAAATAATCTTAATTTTTATATTTAGTTTATATATTTCTTTTTTATTTTGTATAAACAAAATCACTAAAAAACTTCATCATTTAAAAATAAAAATAACATATAAAATATTTATTATTTTAATATTATGAACAAGACATATCAGTTATTTAATATATAAATAAAACTTTATATTTAAGTATTTAAATTTATTTATTATTATTGAATATTTATTATAATTTTTTTGTCATATATTATTATTTAAAGTGCCTTTATTTTTTATTTATTTTGGACTATTATTATTTTCTTACTATAATTATTTTTAAATGGAAATAAAAATATTTTATTTTTCGAACTAATTCTTTAATATTTTATTCATAATTTTTTTTCTTTATTACAAATACTTTATTTATCCTATATTTATAATTTATTCGTACTTAGAATTCTAAATTTCCTATTACTTTCTTTAGTTATAAAATATATTTTTTTAAAACAAAATTGAATTCTTTAAATTTTTTGGTTAAAAAAATTATCTTATTATTCATCAATTCTATTTAACATTGATATTATTTTGTATTTTATTTTTTATATATGGCTTTAGTAAGAAAATAATAATATTTCTCCTTGTGATATCTTTATGTAAATTGTTCTATTTTTAAATATTAATTCTACTACAAATTGATTTATTGAATTGTGCTCATTTAGTTATTCTAATCATCAATCATATTTTTTACTTTATAAAATACGAATAAAAGTATTTATTTATTATTTAGAAATAAATATTATTATTAATTTTTTTATTTTTTTAAGTATAAGCTTATATAAAATATACTCATTAGATAATTGTTCATTTTATTTTTAGATAAAATAAAACTTAAAAATTAATGTTTTTTATAAATCATAACAAAAATGAAGAAATCATGAAAAATAGATAAATATACTAAAAACATAATATATAAATATAAAATTATAATATTAAAATAAAATTAAAAAAAAACAATAATAGTTTAAAATAATATATTAGCTACAAAAAAATATTATTAATTTTAATTAATTTAAACTACTTAAAAAAACAAAACAAAACAATAGCTTAAAATTAATAAAATAAAGAAAAAAAATGGATTATGAAATATATAAACAACTTATTTAAGATAAAAAAAATAGAAATAAATGGTTAACATTTTAATAATTAGTTAAAAAATGCAAGAATAAATTTCCGGTAACAGTATAAGATTTTTAAACGAGTCTTTATTTTTAATATTACCGTAATTAAATAAAGCCAAAATATCCATTTTATAATTTATAAAATAAATAATAATTATTTGACCAAATTTAAGACACAGAAACTGGTTTGTAATAGAATTTCGAATTACTACTTAGTTATGATAATGTTGAAAATGATTTGATAGAATTATTAAATGAAGGTAAAATAATTGCTATAAAAAGAAAATTAGATGATTATATTTTTACATATTACTTAGTTGATTATTTGTATGAAGAAGAAATGGATAAAAAAAGAGATAAGCTTATACCTGATGAGTTTTATTTTGATAAAGATTGTATTAATAGTTTTAAGAGAAGTTAACTAAATAAAATTTAAAAAGATTTAAAGTATTTAACTATTGAAAAAGAAAATTTTAAAAAATAAAGTAAGTAATATAATAAAAAGGATGGTATTTTTAATAGCTATGTTTTAGAAAATAATGAATATTTAAAGATTTTATTTTAAGAAGAATATGAAAAATCGAAAATCTGATAAAAAAATTAAAATTACTGATATAATTTATAGTTTTTGAAAAAATATTATATATATAAATATTAATTAAACAGAAAAATAAAATTAAAAGATGTAAATATATTGATATAAAAAAATTTAATTAATATATAAATATAAAGATATATATATATATATATTTATATATATATATTTATATATTTATATATATATTTTTATTATAATTAAAATGATATTTATTTCATATATTTATTTAATGTAAATAGTATTTTTTTTTTTTATCATAAATTAATAAAATTAATTGATTTATTATATTTAATTATTATTATCAAAATTTTATTAAATAAATTATGGTTTTAAATCAAAAAATTGAATAATAATTATTATAAACAATATATCTTTCATTTTATTTTTTTATTTAAATTTAAATTATTGTGCTAATATATATTCTTTTTTAAAAATATTTTTTATTTTTATTTTTCTTTTTATTTTAATAATTATGTTTATTAATTTATATAAAAAAAACTATATTATATATAATTTAAAATAAATTTAAATAAAATATATTAAAAACATAAGAAATAAAAAAAAATAATATATAATTATATTTAATATAAAAGTATATTTAAAAATCATAAAGTTAATTTTTATCATATAATTTTTACTGAATTAACCGAATTTTCAGATTAAGTATCCGAAGTAGAATATTTAGTTTGATTATTATCATGAAATTATTTTTAATTAAAAGTCGAGTTTTATTATTATTAGTTAGATTCATAATCTTTAATACTTTAATTAAGTTTTACTTTAATACAACTTGTATCATTATTAACATTAATTATATTTTCTAATTAGCATATTATTTCTTATATATTTTTTAAAATTTGATTATTATTTTATTTTTCAAACTTAACTTTTTTTTAATTCATATAATTATTTTACAAAATATCTTTAAACTAATCTAAACTTTATTAATCTTTTAAATTTATATATATTGTATTTTTTAAAAAAAAAATAAACAAAAACAAAATAAATAATTAAAATAAAAACCATAAATTTAAAATATTTACCTTTAAAAAAAGTAAATTCTTATCTTTATATATTACTTATATTAAGTAAATCTAGCGAATTATTTTATAAACCTGTATCTAGAGTCGATATTCCTGTATTTAATGTTTATTTAAGTTCTTCTTCTTTTTTAGTTTCTTCTAGTTCTATAAAATCTTACTAAATTTATGTTTAAAAATCATTAAATTATTTATTTTCATTAAATTCATCAGTAAAAATAACGAAATTATTTTCATTTAAATTTAATTCTTAAATAGTTATATTTTCATCCATATCTTCATACTTAATTATTTCTTATTTCTATTATATATTTAAAATCAGACTCATTTATAAATATTCTATATTATTCGGGCTTATTAATCTTAATAATTTTTTTACTTAAAAATTCAAAGGATAATACCCTACTTCTACATAAGTTCTTATGCCCCATTTTATTTAAAAGCCTAATTATACTGCTTATAGATCTATATATTCGTTTTCTGAAAGTATATTTCCTTCCAAATCTTTGCTTTATATTACATTTTAATTTAATTATTAATTTTAAACATATTAATTTGAAAACAATCTTATTATTGGACCTTTTGTTTATATTATAATTAATATTTTTTTATATTTACCTCCTAAAAAACGAGAAGTTATTTAATTATATTCTTCTTTTCCAATAATAACGAAATCTTCGTTTATTTTTTAATTCTAATTCAGTTTAAAATATTCGTATTTTTCAATTATTTAATGTTTTTGATTTTTATGCATTTAATTAAATATAAATTTTCGTTTTTCGATATTTTCTTCAAAATCATTTTGCTAATCACTATATTTTTTTATTATAAAAAAAAAATTAATTATTTAAATCATTTAATGCAATTTTTCATTATATTTAATACATTAATTATTAATTATCAAAATTGCTAAGTTAATCTGTTTAACTAAATCCTTCTGAAGTTAAATATAAGAACGTTTGAAACTCTTAAAACCTTTTTTTAATTTGATTTCATTTTGGTTGATTAGTTTTTTATAAATAAACTTATATTATTGTAATATTTTATTTATATAAAGTTATAAATTTTACCATTTTAAAGGAAAAACATAAAATATATTTTCTTATTTTTTAAAACTGTTAGATAAGAATTTTGAAGCCCAAGTTTATATGCTAATATTATTATTCATTTATTTATTTTTATAATGTTTTTTTATTTTAATATTATTATAAGAAAAAAAATTTATTAAAATGTTTAAATAATCATATTTACATAAAATCATTTAAATTAAATTAATATATTAATTTTATTTTTAATATTATATATTCATTTTTTATCATTTATAATGATAACTTATATAAAAAAATAAAATTAAGCTTTAAATTTTATAAATTTTTTCTTATAATAAAATTAATAATTATTTTTTAAATACTAAATTACTTATTTATAACTATAAAAAGAAATTTTATTATAATATATTAAATTTTGTTTCAAATATTTTTATTTTTTACATATATTACATAGATAAATTTTTATAATTTTCATTATATATACTTTTATACAATAAATATAAATTATAATTTATATTATTTTTGAAACATATTTTTTTGTTTTTTTTTTTTCATAGATTGACTAAAAATTTAGTAATTAAATTATAAAACTCAAAAAATTAATTAAATTTATATAAAAAATAAATATTCTATTAAAAACATTTTTTTAAAAAAAAATTAGAATATAAACTATTTAATCTTTTATTTGAACAAAAAATAAATAAATATACTATCAATGATATTTAAGATTGAATAAACTAAATTAAAATTATAATTATTAATTTAAAATAATTTATTTATATAAAATAAAAATAAAATAAAAAAACTAAAACTTTTTATATAGTAAAATAATTCTAAAATAAGCATGATTATTATTTATTTAATTTTAAAATAATAAAAACGAAATAAATTAATATTTCTCTTATTAACATACATATATAATAACATATTTTTTTATAAAAAAATCAATATTTGCTTTTTGCTTTAATCACTTTTTTTTTTTAGAATTTTATTTTTATTATTAAATTATTTTGATTCTAAAAATTAATTTTAATATTTTAAATTAGTTTAATTGCTAATATCCTTATACTAATATTATTAAAAAAGCTTATCATTATTATCTTACATTTATTTTTATTATTCCAATAATAATTCATTTTATAATATTTACTCTTATAATTTATCTATAACATTTTTCAAGTTATTTATATTGAAAAAAGGTTTATGTTTACAATTAAAACATGAGTATGTATTATTTTTATCTGCATGTATTATATTTTTTTTATTCTTTTTAAATAAAGATATTAATTTATATTCTTCTTATTTTATAAATTCAACTTTTTAAAAAGGAGGATTCAATTTTAAAGGAACAAATTAATTTTATTTTATTGTTTAGAATTTTCCGAATATTTTTTTAGAATTATTTTACTCTATAACAGGAAATTTTTCGAATATTTTAACATTATTGAGTTAATTTTATGATAATGAATTTGTTTTTAAAGTTCGATGAAAATTCGATTAATGGGTTTTATTAGGAGTTCTATATGAAAACTAAGAATTGTTATTATAATTTAATAAACTTTTAGAATAACTTAAAGATTTTTCATTATAATTTTCATTTTTTTAAAACATAAATTATATTTAGACTTTATTTGGTAATTTAACTAAATCATCATATTATGATCTTTTTTTTATTTTTAATTTTTTAGTTTATTTTTTTACATTTATTTGGAATAATTATTGGGTTGTTTAGAATAGTAATTATGCATTATTTTTATTTTATTTTTTTATAAAAAAATTGTGAATATAAATAATAAATAAAAAATATATAAAATATTAAATAAAAAATATTTATATAAAAAATATATAAAAAATTTATAAAAATATAAAAACCTAATAAATATTAAAAATAATTGCTTATTTATTTATTAATTTTTTTTTTTTTTAATTTCTTTCATAATAATTTTATCTAATTTAAGAATTTCAAATCTAAATATTACCTTTATTTCTAATTTTTAATATTAGTAAGATTTAAAAATATTTATTTATATTTTCCTTTGTAATCCCAAAATCAGACTTAACAAAAAAAATATGCTTTAGAACAACATCATTTATATTTTGTTTAAAAATAATTTTTTTTATAGTTTTTATATTATATTTAAACAAATTTTTCCACTTTAATTAATAACTAAAGACAAAATTATTTCATTTTTACCTATTTTTTTAAAAAAATGAAAGGGGGAAGGGGGAAGGGGGGGAGAGCGAGGGAGGCTTTTCGATTTTTATTTTTTCCTAATGTTTTTCCAAAAATTATTCATTATTATTAAACAAATATATATTATATTTTTATAAGCTAAATAATATCTATTTTAATATATACAAAGTATTTAAATAGGAAGAATTTCGTTCATATTATTAGTATTATTTATCTAAAATAGTACTATTTTTAAAAAAAAAGCTTTTGTTTTTTAACTTTAAATTTTCTTTTCTTTGGATTTCTAAATATTCTTATAATTTATCACAAGAAAATATATTCCTATATAACTGTAATAAGGAGATTATTGTTTATGGAATTATATTGAATTTTACGATTATGAATGATCATGATCTTAATTTTTTTTATGGAATATTTGGATTTATCTAATGATATTTTTTTTTATTTTCCCATCAAAAAATTAAAGACTATATTGATTCAAACTATAATTATTCACTAATTCACTAAATAAGATGATTTATTTTGAAGAAACACATTTAAAATTTACTCAAAAAAAAATTAACTTTTGAAAGAGTATTAAAATGGTAAAATCTCATAAATGAAGATGTTTGAAACAATTTATTTATTAGTTGAAAATTATATAATATCCAAAAAAAAAAAAAACTTGAAGCTTATATAAGTGATTTTTTTAAAAAAAAATAATAATAAAAGAAATTCTTTATTTTAAAAAAAAAATAAAAGAAATTCTTTAAATAATTTAATAATATATTTTTTTTTTTTTAATATAATAATTTTCATTTAAAATAAAAATATTTTAAATTTATTTTTATTTCAAATAAAATAAAATGAATTTATTATTAAAATATTAATATGTTATTAAGTAAATATTTTATTTTTTAAATTAGAGAAAAGAATACATTTTATCTAATATAGAAATACTCTTTTAGATTTAATTGATTCAGATAATTTAAAATATATTATTATATTCATTAAATATGTTTTCGTTTTATATAAAATCTTACTTTTATGTTTTTTCTAATAAATAACTTGCTTTTTTAAATTTTTACATATTTAATTTTATCTTTTTATCTAAATTAAATAATTGGTTTATATTTTTATATTAATTAATCATAATTTTTACAAATATAAATTTATTTATATAAGGAAATTTGAATAAGAATTTAAATATTTATTATAATATTTTTAATATAAATTAATTTTGTTTAAGACTATATATTATTTTAATTTAAAAAATTATACACTCTATATCTTTTAATTATTTTAATATTAAATAAATAAGCTATTTTAAATTATTAATTGTCTAATATAATTTATTAATTTGTATATAATTTAATTATTATTTATAATTTTGTTAAATATTATAATAATATATAATATTTTTTTTTAAAATAATTTATTATTATTTTAATTTTTATAATTTAGGAAAATATGTATGTTCTAATTGTACAAAGTGTAATATACTGTTTTTTTATAATAATTTTTTTATATTATATAATTTAATTATTTAATCTAATTTTGGTGTTAGAAACATTATAACTATACTTGTTATATATTAATTTTATATTTATAATAAAAATATAATTAATTTTTTTTCTTAATATTTCAAATTTTTTATTTTATTAAATTTTTTTTTAAAAAATTACAGATATTTTTAAAAAAGTAATTATATCAAAAAAATTATTTAATATATCTAAAATAAATAAATACAGTAGGTTTTTCTTTAATGAGGATTTTGATTTTATTAAAAATAAAAATTATTTTAATTAATAAATTTTATTCATTTTTTAAATGTTAGTTATAAAATAAAATTAAATATTATTTATTACATTGCATTTTTTTTTTTCTATTTATTTTTTTTGATAATAATTATATATATATATATAGTTTTTTAAATATATATTAATTTTTTTTATTTATATTTACTTTAATACTGTTTTTATTTATTTTTTTTAATTACGATTTAATTTATAATGACGAAACAATTAAAATAATATGATTTTAAAAAAAAAAAAAAAATATTAAAAAAGAATTATTTAAAAAATATAAAATTTATTAATAAAAGATTAAATAAATAAAATAAAGTAAATTGATATATTTTAGAAAATTTTCAGAATTTTAATTTATAGATAAAATAGATATTATTATTTTTAAATGAATATATTAATCAATTAATAATATTCACACAAAAATTAATTAAATGATCCGTCATTAATAAAGAAACATAAAATAATCATTAAAAAATAAAAAATAAATAAAAAATTAATTTAAAAAAAAATTAAAAAAATGGAAAAATTATAGTAATAAGAAGTCTAGATAACATCAGCTAATTAAACCATATTAAAAAATAAGACGATTTAAAGCTTAAAGGTAAGAAAAGAATAGTATGTTAACATATAATAGATAATCTCTAAAGTAATTAACATAATTTTATTGAAAAACTAGATGTAAACTAATAAAAGAAATAATAAGAAATTCAATAAAATTCTAAAGTTAATGCCTTAAAAAATTCTTTATTATTTTGGCTAATGGTAAATCACGCTGCTCTAAATGATATGATAATTGGCTATAATATGGGTGTTTTTAATACACTATATGATCATGTGGATTATATTTATTCTTGGAATTAAGAAGAAAAGAATATTTATTATTCTTTAATCAATTCATTGCCATAAGGAGTTGCAGCCATTGTTTCTTTATTCGCGGGAATTTGGGCTTAAAAATACGGCAGAAGAAAAATGTTAATTATTTTAAATTATATTAGTATGATTGGAAGTGCAATTACTTTAATATAGAATACATATGTATTAATAATTGGTAAATATGTATAAATATAAAACATATTAACAATAATATATGGTTATAAATCTACATATATTTAATTTAAAACATTTTTAATTTATTTATTAGATTATATTTTAATAGAAAAAAAAAAAAAATTAAAATATAAATAATTATATAAATTTTATTTATCAATATAATTTTAAAAAAATAAATATTATCATGAATAAAAATAGAATTTATATATTATTAATATATTTTTTAATTATTAAAAATAATATATATATAAAATAAATAATATCTTTTTTAATATAAAATATTATTAAAATAAAGGAAGATGTATAATTGGATTTTGTTTAGGTGGATGGAGTTGTATTGGTCCACTTTATTCAATTGAAATTGCTTGCAAACAATTTAAAGGAGCAAGTGGAATAACATATTCGTTATATTTTGGTTTTGGTATTTTATTGGCTTATGTTTTAGGTTATGGGTTACCTTATAGTCCTAGTTAAAGTTAAAATAATAGTTATTGGAGGATAATGTTGGGTATTCCAATTGTGCTTTCTATGATAATTAATTTCGGTTATCATTTTATATTTAAAAATGAAACTGTGAATTATATTATGTTAACACAAAACAATTTATAGAAAACATAAGAAATTTTAAATGCTAATTATACATAATCCATTGCAAATGAAGAGTATAATGATCTTTTATAATTTACTTTAAGTTAAAAATGTAATTTATATATATATATGCATTTTTTAATTATCTTTTATAAAAAAATAGAATAAAGCAAATAAATGGGTTATATTGATTTATTAAATTATAGATATAAATCAAGAACAATTTTAATTTTTATATTTACAATGGCCTTTTGTTATTGTGGAAGTAATGCCGTTAATGTCTATTGTTTTAGTATACTTGCTTCTATAGAAGATGCTTCTACAGCTTAACTTTTTACTTCAATAATTCCTATAGGAGATATTATTGGACCTTTTATATCTATAATTCTTATTGGTAGTCTAAACAGAAAAAATTTATATATAGGAGGACTTTTCGGATGTATGTTTTCACTTAGTGTATTTTCTATTTTAGGATGGGCCTAAATTAGAGATGCCTAAAAATATTTCCTTATTTTATTTAAGCTTATTTTTGCATCAAGCGTCGGACCAGTTCATTGGAGTATTTATTTTAAAAAAAAAATATATAAAAAAAAAAAAGCATTCCCTTCCGAAATAATGCCTCCTATTGGAATCGGATTTTTCTCTTTTGCTTATTGGGTTTGTTCTTTATCTACAGTTTAAATATATCCTTATTTATTAAATGGAATTGGTACTGAAGCATCTATAATAATATTTCCTATTGTTACTATATTCCTTATAATGTATTTAAGTAAGTATATGAAAGATTCTACAGGAAAAACAAAAGAATAAATAGAAAATATGTATATAGCGAAACAATCAAATAATAATTTACAAACTCTAGAGGATTTAAATTTCCCTTATACAGCGAATAATATTTAGGGGATAGATTCACCTACTAAAAAATGAATAAAATACTTATAAACCAGGTATAAATATTTTATTATATATATTACTATAAAGTATTATTAATTTTTAATTTTTTTTTTTTTTTTTTTTTTTTAAAAAAAATAAAAAAAAATAAAAAAAAATACAATTTTTTTATTATATTTACATATATATATATATATATTTATAATTGTTTTTATTTTTTTGTTAATTTAATTTCGATTTATTGTTATTTTTTGTTAAATAAAATATAAGTTTTTTATATGCAAATAAACATTTTTTTTTTTTTTAATCAATTTAATTCAATTAGATTCATTTTTATAAGTTTCTAATAATATTTATTATAATATTTCATCATCTTCATTAAAATCTTACTCTTGTTGGAAATAGTTTTATTAAATTTTCTAAAATTTATTATTTTAAGTATTTTCTTCTAATAATTTTTCATATTATTATTCTTTTTCTTCTTAATATTATTATTATTATATATTATTTTTTTGTTCTTTTTACTCTTCTACTTTTTCATCCTATTTTTATTAATTTTATACCTCAGTATGATTTTTTTATTTTTCGCTTTTTTATTAGTCATTTTAGTTCTCAGATTTAATTTATTCAGCAGTTACTATATTTTCTTTTCTAAAAAAAAATAAAAATATTAATTATCAAAAAAAAAAAAAAAAATATATATATAAACTACTTTTTAATATTAATTTTAAGTGCTATTTCTTAAGCTTAATATTTAGGTTTATTTACTAAATTTATATTTTTATCAACTTTATTATTATGAATATTATTGTTTTAATCATCAGAAACTTAAAACTTTTCATAATAAATATTATTATTGTTTTAAGCCAATAATTTATTCCTAATCCTACAAAAAAAAAGTTAATAAAAAAGCATAAAAAAACAATAATTAATAAAAAAGCAATAAAAGAAAAAAAAAAATACATTACACAAAAAGACTTCCATCAAATTAAGTATACCATGGTCCCTAATTAATATTAAACTAATCATTAATATCTTTCCATTCTTTTTCTAAAATAAGTTAATCAATATTAAATTTCGAAATAGAATTAATTTTAGTAATTTAAATATTTTCTAAACTAATATGATTAAACACACTTCCTATTTAACTAATAATTTCATAACAAAGGCTATTGTTTTTCACAAAAAACTCCTAAACTTTACCCAACCCATAAATTTAAGTATTCCATTCTTTAACATAAATAAGCATTTCATTTTTTTCTATTTCTTCTTCTTTATCCAAAATACATATACATAATGATTTTTTATCATAGAATTTATATTCACTTAACATAGAAAAGTTTTTTAATATGTTTCCTAAAACATTACTATTTTTTTCCCTTAATCTTATATATTTATAATTTTCTATTTATATATTTTTCTATTCTTTCATTTCTTTTATCAAAATATTCTTCAAATCAATTACACTCAATTAAGAATCGGTTTACATTACAAACATTAACTCACAATCAAATTATAAACCAGGCTAATCTTCCTCAGAAAGAGCCCCTATAAAATATCTAATTGAAAATGTATTTTCTGAAGATGGTTATCCATATTATAAATAAAAAGTTCCTCTATTTTAAATTCCTTAAGTATTTATTATTTATGATAAATCTTTAAATTCAGACCCAAAAACATTCGATTTTTTTATAACAAAAGAATCTATATGTATTCTTAACTATTTTTTTTTTTAAAAAAAATGTATTAATTTTTTTTTTACTTATTAACTTATTAAAACTTTAGCTTCTTTAATAGTACTACGGTTATCAATTTATATTTCATATTCATATTCAGGAGCTTCTCGAGATTTATTTTTAGATGGATCATTAAATTTTATTATACATCTGCATGAATCTTTAATAAACTCTTCTTACCATTTATAAAAGTTATAATTATCAGATTTATATTCTAAATATAAAGATTAATTATTTTATATTCTTAACTCATTTAATTTTTTATCAGGAAATTCGTTTAAAATAATACACTAATCATTAACAAAATGTCCTAAGTTTCTTTTAATTAATCTATATTATATTTTATAATATGAAATTGATAATCTTAAATAAAAATAAAAAATTAACATTATTTCATTATTTATATTTAATTTATTTTTTGCTTGATTTATCAGAATATTAATTTACAAATCAAACTTAACATAAAGTCTATAAATTTATAAAAATTAATATAAATATATAAATATAAAATATAGATAAATATATAATATATATATATATATATCTATATTTTTTTATATTTTTTATTATTAATTAAAATATACTTAACAGATTTCATATCTTATAAATTCTTTATTCCACTTTTCCAAACATATAAAAAAATATATATTTTTGTACTATCATAATCTTCGAATTCTTATCCTTTGTCCCTAAACTCGACTATCAGGTCCTAATAATCAACTAAACTTTATATTTAATATAAAAACATATTATTTTATTCTTCGCTAAAAGTTTCTTTTAGTCTTTTATCAAATGTCGAATAAATTCTTAGCCTAAAATCTTCAAAAGCACTTTAAATTTAGAAACGTTCATAAATTTATACTTTAACATCTTATAGATTACACAAAAACTTATCAAAAGAAAATGTAAAGACATTATTTTCACAATAAACAATTAAGTGCATATTTTTAGATTTTTCTTCGAATTATTTTTTGCATTTAATAATTTCTTATTTTTCCTATTTTTCTTATTCTTGTATTATTTCTTCAACTTCAACTGGTATTTTTGGCAATTCAATATTTGTTTATTTTTCCACAATTTTATACATTAACATATACGCACTAGAATTTTGATTTAGATCACTGCAATTTAATTACCCAAAAACATTCTTTATTTACTATGGAGATATAATATTTACAAAGCTATCATTAAAATTATACCAAAAATCATTCTCAAAAGATTTTATATATGAAAAATAATGTCCACCAAAAGCACCACCAGAATGCACATTTACCGCATATAATTCATATACATATGGACCATTTTTTATATATTTTTATATTTCTTACTTATTCTTATCAATTTATTCCGAGTTTTCCTTGTATATTTATTAAAAGCATTCGTTATATTTTTCTTCTTCTTACTCTTCTGGTATTGTTTCAGTATGTTTTTATGATTTTGTACTCATTTTTACATCTGTTCCCCAATAAACCTTAATTATTTTAAAAATAAAAAATTAATAAATATAAAGATAAATATATATATAAGCATATAAATATAAATATACATATATATATATATAAATATATTTATATATTTGCATATTTATTATATTTTTACTGAATTATCAAAATTTTCTAATTCATATGCTTCATCTGCTCTTGAAATTAATGCAGGATGTGTGTATTCTTTAAGTTTAATTTATTTTTTAGGAAAAAAATTTTGTTGATGTGTAACTTATTTTTAAATAGTATTTTCAAACAAAGGTTATATTTCAACTAATGTATCATCAGAATATTAATCAATATGTGTATTATTATTATAAGGATCTTATTGATACATAGCATTTTTATTTTTAAGAATTCCTTTATTATTGTTATTATTATTAATTTTTATTTTAGAAATATTTTCTTCTTCATTTACAAATGGTGGATTTTCTTCAATATTAATATCTTCGTATTTTTTTAGGAATTCATTCATATCTAAAACAAAAGGAAAATATACTCTATTACATATTTTTTTTCTTTAAAAAGTTGTAAAATCTATATCAAATCTATTTAATTATAATATTAATACTTAGGGAAGCTATTTAAACCTAACACCTTTAATTGCATCAACTTTTTACTAACATTTTTCACAAAAATACTAATTATCTTTTTCCAAATAAACATTCTTAACATAATATTTTAAACATTTTTCCACTGAATCATTAATTACCTTTTTTTTTTTTTTTTTTTTAATTATATTTAGTTTTATATATAAGCATATTTTTTTCAACTTATTCAAATTAATTATTTATAATTAATTGTAAATCTTAATATTTATCCATTTTAATAGACTCATAATTACATATTTTACATTAAATAAAATTCTCTGTAATTCCTTCATATAAATCTCTTATAAACTAACTCTCTTTATTACTAGATGACTATTCAATTGCGTCAAATAATACCTTACTAAATTCCTATACATCATGTTATTAAAACATTTCATTTCCTTGCCAACCAAAGGAATTTATTAAAGGCTTCGTATCTAAATATTTGCGATTTTATTGGAAATATTAAAGTTTACCGAAAAGGACTTATAATTAAAAAGGTATACAATCTTCTTTATTATTATGCTTATTTGGATCGTACTTCCATTCAAATAATTTCTAACGAAAATCATAAGTCATAAATAATGACTATAACAAACTATTCATATAACATGTTGCACCTTAGTTTGAAAGACCTAGATATTCTTTATGTGTTTTTTTACTTTGATTTTGATTCATTTTATTTATTTTTTTAGAAAAATTTTGTTATAAGATAAGTTTTTTTTATTTAATAATTAATAATCATTTATAATATATATAATGTATATATTTGTTTTTTTTTTGCTTTGATATTTTTCTTTGTTCTGATATATATAGATATTTTATTATATTTTTTTTATAATAATATATTCCTTTTTATTTAATTTATAAATATTAATAATAAAAATTATTATTTAAAAAAATTAAATATAAAAAAAATAATAAGAATGTAACCAATAATAATATAGACTCCTTTTCAATAATATCCAAATTAAATAAGACAGCCTTTATTTGGAAATTCAAATGCAAATTTTAATAAAAAAATAGTTTAATAATAGAACTAATAAACTCGTAATTCATCCTAAACATTACCATAAAATTTTGAAAATTTGAATAATAATTAAGAGTTATTAATAAAAAATTACTAATAATAAGAATAAAAAATATAAAATTTAGAAAGATAAAATGAAAGTCTATGTGAAATAATTAAGACTTTAAATGAAAAAATTTAAAAGAAAGTAAATAATAATAATTAAAACAATGAAGAAAGCTAACGAATTTAATTATGTGAAAAAATAATAAAAAACAAGAAGAAGAAATTGAAGAAATAGAAGAAAAACTACAAAATTTAAACTAAAAACTCTCATAAAATGAATAAGAAAAAGAATAAAAAATAAGTTTTTTTTAATAAAAAATAAATGAAAAAGATGAAGAAAAAAAATAATTAATTTCCGAAAATTTAAAAATAGAAGAAAATATTAAAAAATTAAATAAAAGAATATAATAATATTAAGAACAAATTTAAATTTTACAAGAAAAATATGATTACATTAAAAATAACGAAAATAATAATTAAGAAGATAATTATTTTAGAAGTCTTTTTGAAGATTTAAATTTAAAATATGATTCTTTAAATGAAAGATTTGAAGAAAAATCAATTCTTAATGAATAATTATCAAATTAGATTAAGGAAAGTCAACTTTAATTAAAAGAAATCTAAATTAAATACAAAGAAACTTAAAACTAATTAAAAGAATCTTAAATTAATTTAAAAGAGACCTAAAATAAATTTAAGCAGACTTAAAATTAATTAAATAACACTTAAAATTAATTAAGTGAAGTTCTAAATTAATTAAATGAATCTTAAAATTAATTATAAGATACTTAAAATTAATTAAATTTAGCTTAATAATTTTAATAATAAAATGAGCTAGAACTAAATAAAGATCCTCAATAAAAAACAATAGAAAATAAACAAAAAGTAAAAGAAAATTAAGTATAATTAATACAAAGTTAATTAGAATTAAAAGAATGTTAAGTTTAATATTAAGTAACATAAAATTAATTATAGGAAACATAAAAAGATTTAAGCGAAATTAAAAAAAATATTAAAAAATACAAA
Organism: Ichthyophthirius multifiliis; assembly: GCF_000220395.1. NCBI lineage: Eukaryota > Ciliophora > Oligohymenophorea > Hymenostomatida > Ichthyophthirius > Ichthyophthirius multifiliis. The sequence goes on from NW_004086028.1 coordinate 60,221, forward strand.
TTGAATTAAATGAAATAAAAAACAAAAATTAAATATTAATGACTGAATTATAAGAAACTTAAAATTAATTAAATGAAAAGAAAAATGACTAAATTTAAAATAAATTATAAGAAAACTATAAAAATTAATTTTAAGAATAATATAAAAACTTTGAAAATGAAAATCAAAAAAAACCTTTTTAAAATAATTAAATATATGAATAATTAAATAATCAATTAATAGAATAAATAAACAAAAATGAAAATTAATAATTTTATATAGAAGAAATAACTAAAAATTTTGAATTATAAATTTAATAATTAAATGAATTATTTAAATAAAAAATTGGAGAAAATTAAAATCTATTCTAAGAACAATTAGAAAAAGAAATCAAAGAAAAAATCTATTTTTAGAATATAGTAAAAGAAGAAATCGAAAATTTGAAAAAAGCTAATAAATTAATAATTGAAATGTAAAAAAGGGAAGAAATTAATAATATGAAAAAAATCGAATTCGAAATCTAAAAATTTTAGAATGAAAACGAATCATTAAAATAAATAAATTAATCTCAAGAAAAAATTATTTAAGAACTTAAAACTAATCTTCAGAAATCAAAACAATATATTAAAAATTAGTAATAAAATTAAATATAAGAAGAAAACATATAAAATAATATAATGATATAATCAAATATATTTTGATAAAAATATTAATAAAATATTATATAATATGAAAATAAATATAAATAATCATATTAAAAAATATTATTAAATGTATATTCAATAAAAAAGATGTTTAAATTTAAAGTATATTTTTTTATATATTATTTATTTTTATGTTATAAATTAGTTTTGAAATATTATTCTATTAACAGTTATTTTTTTTATTAATTTTTAGTGAAATATATTTTTTAATATTATTATATTTAATTTTTAAAATTAATATTATAATTATAATATTTTTATAATATATATATTTTTTTTTCTTTTATTACTTTTTAATTCATTTAATTATTAAAAGATATTTTATTAATATATATATATATATATATATAATATAGATATATATATATAATATTATTTTTTTATATTATATTATTTATAATTGAATTTACTATCTTTAAAATTCATAATTTATTAAAGAAGTATTATATTTGATTATATTTTAATTATATATTATTTATTATTATTATTATTTTAATTTTTGTATTTATTATAACTTTTGTAAAAAGTAAATATTTTTTATTCTTTCTTAAATATATATTTTATATAAAAACATGTAAAAAATTTTCATTATTGAATTATTTTTTTATTGATTTTTTTTTTTTTCCTTTTTATATTTTTTTTTTTTATAAATTAAAAAAAGGGAAAACAAAAAAAATTGCGAATTCCATTAATTATTTTTCAAGTAATACAATTCGTTTAAGATTTATAGTATTACTTTCATTATAGAATTCTAAGTAAATAAAGGGGGTTTTCAGTTGCTTCAATTGCATCACCCGCTTTTTTTAAGGTTATTCATCTATAAAATTATTAATTTTATATTAATAAATAATATATAAATATAAAATTAAATACATTTGTTTCGTGTATAGTTTATCCAAACAATCTAATTTAAGAAATTTTAGTTTATTCAGCTCCTCTATTACTTTAAACAAAAATCTATTTATTATTATATACAAAATATTTACAAATGCTTTATTTTTTACTGTAAGATGATTAACAGATTAAAATTTAACATATCTTAACAATGTTGATGATTTGAAATCTTCATTAGTAAGATCAAATTCTTATGCACAAACAAAATTTTCACAACTATCAAAGTCTAAATTTTATTAATTTACAAATAATCTTATGTGTTCAGGTGCTGAATCATCTATGTTGGGTACTCTGAAATTCATGTGATGTATTTTTACAGGCGCATTAAATCCTTTTTTTATAAATTACAATTTTTAATTTATAAATATGATATATATATATATATATATATATATATATATATATATATATATATATATATATATTTATTATACCTAATTATATAACTAATTATTAATCGCATTCGCTTTTCAAATAAATATTTGAACTCTTATCAAATAAAGCACTGTCTAATGGGAATTTATCATCTTAGTTTAAGCATTATATTTTAGATTTATCTATTTTAATATTATTTTTTAAATTATTTGATATTAAATCAATATATTTGTTTTTTATTTTGTATACCTATATAAGGCTCTAAATCCTCAAACTCTTAAGAATTTTTTTAAATATTGGGCTATTATTAATTGCCCATCATATTTGACATCATTTTTTTTTATTTATTTTTTTATAAAAAATTTTTCTTTTTAATATTTTTTTTTTTTGAGAATAGTAATTAATTATATATAAATTAATGAAAAAATCTGTTTAATTATTTTTTTGTTTTACTTTGTTTTCTATATTTTAGAAATATAATAATTATTTAAATACAAATAATTATTTGTAATAGAAAAACAATAAATAAAAAAATAAAAAAAATATATATATTTTTTTAATAATTAAAATTAATAATAATTATATATAAAAATTAAAATAAAAATATAATTAATGTAAATTTATTAGTAACAAGTAAATTATAAAAATAAAATAATTTACAAGTGTATTTATAAAAATTTTAAATTAATAAAAATATATATTTATAATAAAAATTAAATCTTTAATTTAAAGAAAAAAATAAAAAAATGATAACCTTATTTTCAAAAGTAGTAAAAAATATACATAAAAAATCATTTTTAATTCCAAAAACTTAATTTTCTTCATGTAAATATAATAATATTTTTTTTTTTTATATATATAAAAATAAAATAATAATAATAAGTAAAATAACCTCTCTTATTTACCCCTGGCCCTTTATTAACAAGCAATAATGTTAAATTATCAATGAATTATGATTATGGTTCAAGAGATCCTAGATTTATGTAGATAATAAAAGATATAAGAAATGATATTTTGAAAATTTGTGAAGTCTAAAAAGGTGAATATGAATGTATTTTATTATAAGGAAGTGGTACTTATGCAGTTGAAGCTGTTTTAGGCTAATCAATTCCTAAAGGAAAACATAAATTATTAATAGTATAAAATGGGGCTTATGGAATTAGAATGGAAAAAATATCATTATATTATGGATTAAATTATACTACTTTAAATTATTCAGATTGTGATGTTGTTAAACCTAAAGATGTTGCATAAAAACTTTAAGAAAATCCAGATATTACTCATGTTTCGATAATTCATTCAGAAACAACATCAGGTTTAATCAATCCGATTGAAGAAATTGGAAAAGTTATTAAGAATTTTAATAAAAATGTAATTTTTTATAAAATATAGATATATAATTGATTTTAATTTTTTTTATATTTTATTTATTAAGATTGTTTATATTGTTGATTCTATGAGTTCTTTTGCAGCTTACAGAATTAACCCAAAAGAAATAGGAATAGATTATTTAGTTGCTTCTTCTAATAAAAATTTGTAAGGAATACCTGGATTTGCATTTGTTATAGCTAATAATAAACATTTCTAAAATACAAAAGGTTTATTACATTTATATATTATATATATTAAATATTATAATTAGGATCTATAATGTATATATATATATATATATATATATATATATATATATATAAATATATAAAAATATATTAATATTAAATCATATATATATTAATAAAACATATATATATATATATATATATTTACAATAAATATATTTATACATATATATTATTATTTATATATTTTTATTTATATTCTTATTTTTTTATTTATTATTTTTTGAAGATAACGCTAGATCAATGGTATTAGATCTTTATTAATAATGGCAAGGATTAGAAGATAATGGTTAGTTTAGATTTACACCTCCGACTCATGTATTAAAAGCTACGAAAGTTGCAATAGATGAATATTTTGAATAAGGAGGCTAACCAAAAAGATTTTAGAAATATGATAGCAATTAAAAGTATAAATAAATAAATTAAAATTATTTTTAAAAAATAAAATAAAAAAGATTATTAACTAAAAGAATGACTGAAATGGGTTTCAAATTATATATTGAACCAAAATACTAAGGATGTATTATTACAACATTTCTTAATCCTAAGGATCCTAATTTTAAATTTAATGAATTTTACTAATTTTTGGCTGATAAAAATATGGTTATTTATCCTGGAAAATTAACTAAAGCTGATAGTTTCAGAATCGGATCTATAGGAGAAATTAATAATTAAAATATTTCTTAGTTATGTGAATATATTCATGATTATTTAGTTGTGAAAAAATGTTCTATTCCTGTTAAATATGATTGAAAATATTTTTTATTTATAAAATTTCGAAATATTATATGTTTAAAAGAAATTATTTAAATTATTTTAATTATTAATTTCAAAATTAAATGAAAATTAATAAATTTCAAAGTTATTTTTAAATATTATATATTAATTTTTATCTTTATTGAAAATAAATATAAATTATATTTTTTAAATTTTTTATTTAATAAATTTATTTATATATATATATATATATA